>NC_046985.1:182500-187500 GCF_009769545.1 Cyclopterus lumpus | reverse complement strand
ATGTGTTTATGTAACTCTGTAACTCTGTTCATCTGGTCACATGACATCTATTCATCTGTCCATCCGGGGAGAGGGATCCTCCTCTGTTGCTCTCCTGAAGGGTTCTTCACTTTTTTCCCTGTCAAAGGTTATTTTTGGGGAGTTTTTCCTGATTCGATGTGAGGTCAAAGGTCAGGGATGTCGTATGTGTACAGATTGTAAAGCCCTCCGAGGGGAGGTTGTGATTTGTGATATTGGGCTATACAAAATAAACTGAATTGAATAAGAAAAAGAATAGAAGACATTTAAATCATCCCATCGGTGGAACCAGGTCAGGTGTATATTTTAGCCTTTGTGTGAAACGGACTTGATATATAAATATAATATGAAAGTGTTTAGCAGGTTTACTTCCATAACTAATAATAATTACTTCAAACATTAAAGTAACAAAACATCCAGTCTGTGAGAAAATATATACACATATATAAATCAATACTTATGAATGTAATTAATGGTGCTGTGAGATTAATTCAGGTGAGTTTTGGTGAGTTGTATATTTTGTGTCATCAATGTTGACTTTTACATTTTAGAAGTCTGAAATAATCTACAATTAGTTCAATATGAATGTGCCTCATGATGGATGAACCGAGCTCTGATTGGTCTGGAGGCGGAGCTTTCATTTCCAACATCACCTGCTCGGTTCAGCATCAGTTACCATGGCGATCTACCAGGTAAGAAGTTAACCTCCGTCGTGGAACTGAAACCCAGAAGTTAAACCTGAAGTTTCCTGGAAAACCAAATCCTGTTTTATATTACAGACCTCTATTTATCAGAGAGGAGCTGATTGGCTGATGGTACCTGGTTTGTTTATTAGAAAGAAGTTGATTGGCTGATGGTACCTGGTTCATATTTGCATATGAAGTTGTGTTTCATGTTGCAGCGGTCGTCATTCCATTGGTAGAGATAAGCTCCGCCCAGACCAGGTAGGGCAGTTGGTTGATGGTACATCACAACGCAGGACTCTCCTCCACAGGATGGCTCGTCAAAATACCAGTTCCTACAATATCATCATCATCATCATCATCCTCATCACCATCCTCACCATCATCCTCATCATCATCACCCCCATCATCATCACCATCATCTTATAGGCTGCTGGGGGATGTTTTAGGATACACTGAGCACCTATCTCCTCTTCTCTCTCTCCTTATGGATGAATTTACATCTCTCCATTGCACCTTATTAACTCTGCTTCCTCCCCGGAGTCGTTGTGACTTCACGTCTCATAGGGTCCATTGGACCTGGAGGTGTCTGATGCTGGTTCTGGGTCCTGACTCCTTGCCCCTGCTTCCTGCATCCAGCCTCTGGCCTAGACCTGGCCTCCTTCCCAATGGCCCTGCCTCCTTCTTTGTACCTCCTGCCTCAAGGGCAGACCTCATTGGTCCAGCCTCCTTCGCGATGCCTCCTGCCATGGCCATGCTGATGCCCCGCCCCCCCCCTCCTCTATTCCTCCTTCTGTTTATTGTGGAGGTCTGGATCGTGGTCCATGCCTACTACTAATTATTCATACATTCTGTCATATTCATGTAATGTGTTTATGTAACTCTGTAACTCTGTTCATCTGGTCACATGACATCTATTCTTCTGTCCATCCGGGGAGAGGGATCCTCCTCTGTTGCTCTCCTGAAGGGTTCTTCCCTTTTTTCCCTGTCAAAGGTTATTTTTGGGGAGTTTTTCCTGATCCGATGTGAGGTCAAAGGTCAGGGATGTCGTATTGTAATACATTGTATTGTATACAAAAACAAACTGAATTGAATTGAATCATCCTCACCATCATCATCATCACCACAACCATCATCATCCTCACCATCATCAACACTGGAGGCACCTGGCACCCGCCCTATCCATCTGTTCATCATTACCGTCACTCACCTAAAAGAGGCGAGACTCCCATCGGTCCAGTGGTAGAGCTGTGGACAGGAAGTGAAGGTGTTGCTGAGTTCAGGGCGAGTCTGATCGACTCCGTCTACCCGAGTCAGACCGATCCAGAAATCACCATCCGCTATACCTCCTCCTGCACCCCCCACTGCTCCTGAACGCAGCTCCTGGAGATGAGGAGGAAGAAGAGAAAGATGAGAGGGGGGAGAGTAGGAGGAGATAAGGAGGACCGGGTGTCAGTCTCACCTGCAGCAGATCTTCAATGTGGGTCTGTTCGACCGGGCTCTCGATGCTGAGCAGAGAGCCTCCGTCCATCTCGCAGGCCTGCCGAGCCTCTCTGAAGGCCACGCGGCTCGACACGTCGTGGAAGTATGCGATCTTATAGCAAGGACGCTTGGGACCTCCGAGACACAGCGTCTGACCTGAGGGGGAGACAGCCTTAGTCTGCTAGGACACTCCTTTCTGCTTGACCCCTCATTAGGACGCTTCTTTGTGCCCCTCACTAGGACACTTCTTTGTTCTTGATCCCTCACTAGGACACTTCTTCGTTCTTGACCCCTCACTAGGACACTTCTTTGTTCTTGATCCCTCACTAGGACACTTCTTTGTTCTTGATCCCTCACTAGGACTCTTCTTTGTTCTTGATCCCTCACTAGGACTCTTCTTTGTTCTTGACCCCTCACTAGGACACTTCTTTGTTCTTGACCCCTCACTAGGAAGCTTCTTTGTGCCCCTCACTAGGACTCTTCTTTGTTCTTGATCCCTCACTAGGACTCTTCTTTGTTCTTGATCCCTCACTAGGACTCTTCTTTGTTCTTGACCCCTCACTAGGACGCTTCTTTGTTCTTGACCCCTCACTAGGAAGCTTCTTTGTGCCCCTCACTAGGACTCTTCTTTGTTCTTGACCCCTCACTAGGACGCTTCTTTGTTCTTGACCCCTCACTAGGAAGCTTCTTTGTTCTTGATCCCTCACTAGGACACTTCTTTGTTCTTGACCCCTCACTAGGACGCTTCTTTGTTCTTGATCCCTCACTAGGACGCTTCTTTGTTCTTGACCCCTCACTAGGACGCTTCTTTGTTCTTGACCCCTCACTAGGACGCTTCTTTGTTCTTGATCCCTCACTAGGACGCTTCTTTGTTCTTGACCTCTCACTAGGACGCTTCTTTTTTCTTGACCCCTCACCCCTCACTAGGACGCTTCTTTGTTCTTGACCCCTCACTAGGACGCTTCTTTGTTCTTGATCCCTCACTAGGACACTTCTTTGTTCTTGATCCCTCACTAGGACGCTTCTTTGTTCTTGACCCCTCACTAGGAAGCTTCTTTGTTCTTGATCCCTCACTAGGACGCTTCTTTGTTCTTGACCCCTCACTAGGATGCTTCTTTGTTCTTGACCCCTCACCCCTCACTAGGACGCTTCTTTGTTCTTGACCTCTCACTAGGACGCTTCTTTGTTCTTGACCCCTCACCCCTCACGAGGACGCTTCTTTGTTCTTGACCCCTCACTAGGACACTTCTTTGTTCTTGATCCCTCACTAGGACGCTTCTTCGTTCTTGACCCCTCACTAGGACGCTTCTTTGTTCTTGACCCCTCACTAGGACACTTCTTTGTTCTTGATCCCTCACTAGGACGCTTCTTTGTTCTTGACCCCTCACTAGGACGCTTCTTTGTTCTTGACCCCTCACTAGGAAGCTTCTTTGTGCCCCTCACTAGGACTCTTCTTTGTTCTTGACCCCTCACTAGGACACTTCTTTGTTCTTGACCCCTCACTAGGAAGCTTCTTTGTTCTTGATCCCTCACTAGGACACTTCTTTGTTCTTGACCCCTCACTAGGACGCTTCTTTGTTCTTGATCCCTCACTAGGACGCTTCTTTGTTCTTGACCCCTCACTAGGACGCTTCTTTGTTCACTAGGACACTTCTTTGTTCTTGACCCCTCAATAGGACGCTTCTTTGTTCTTGACCCCTCACTAGGACGCTTCTTTGTTCTTGACCTCTCACTAGGACACTTCTTTGTTCTTGATCCCTCACTAGGACACTTCTTTGTTCTTGATCCCTCACTAGGACGCTTCTTTGTTCTTGACCCCTCACTAGGACGCTTCTTTGTTCTTGACCCCTCACTAGGACTCTTCTTTCTTCTTGACCCCTCACTAGGACACTTCTTTGTTCTTGACCCCTCACTAGGAAGCTTCTTTGTTCTTGATCCCTCACTAGGACACTTCTTTGTTCTTGACCCCTCAGTAGGACGCTTCTTTGTTCTTGATCCCTCACTAGGACGCTTCTTTGTTCTTGATCCCTCACTAGGACACTTCTTTGTTCTTGATCCCTCACTAGGACGCTTCTTTGTTCTTGACCCCTCACTAGGACTCTTCTTTGTTCTTGACCCCTCACTAGGACACTTCTTTGTTCTTGACCCCTCACTAGGACGCTTCTTTGTTCACTAGGACACTTCTTTGTTCTTGACCCCTCACTAGGACACTTCTTTGTTCTTGACCCCTCACTAGGACGCTTCTTTGTTCACTAGGACGCTTCTTTGTTCTTGACCTCTCACTAGGACACTTCTTTGTTCTTGATCCCTCACTAGGACACTTCTTTGTTCTTGACTCCTCACTAGGACGCTTCTTTGTTCTTGACCCCTCACTAGGAAGCTTCTTTGTTCTTGACCCCTCACTAGGACGCTTCTTTGTTCTTGATCCCTCACTAGGACGCTTCTTTGTTCTTGATCCCTCACTAGGACACTTCTTTGTTCTTGATCCCTCACTAGGACGCTTCTTTGTTCTTGACCCCTCACTAGGACGCTTCTTTGTTCTTGACCCCTCACTAGGACGCTTCTTTGTTCTTGACCCCTCACTAGGACGCTTCTTTGTTCTTGATCCCTGACTAGGAGCCATCCTTCTCCCTTGATCCCTGACTAGGAGGCATCCTTCTCCCTTGATCCCTGACTAGGAGGCATCTTTCTCCCTTGATCCCTGACTAGGAGGCATCTTTCTCCCTTGATCCCTGACTAGGAGGCATCCTTCTCCCTTGATCCCTGACTAGGAGGCATCCTTCTCCCTTGATCCCTGACTAGGAGGCATCTTTCTCC
>NC_046985.1:147500-172500 GCF_009769545.1 Cyclopterus lumpus | reverse complement strand
TCAAGAGACTTATTCCCCACTTCGCCGACCTCGCACCGCCTCGGCGCACCGCCTCGGCGCTGAGTAACAGTCGGAACAGATTGAACTCATCTTGTTCTGCTTCATTTTGAAGCAGAACAAGCTAACAAGAACAAGCTAACCCTAACCCTAACCCTAGCCCTAGCTTTCATCTCATTTATATTGAATGGCAAGAACCCTAGAGTACGTATAGAGCTCCTACAGAGGCCTAAACTACAGGGAGGGCTTGCTCTTCCTAATCTTTGCTACTACTATTGGGCAACAAATGTTCAAAAAATTATCTATTGGCTTCATGCTCCAGATACGGACTGGTGTCACTATGAAGTTAGATCCTGGAGTTCAACATCTCTTACAGCTCTGGTCACTTCCAGTCTTCCAGTTTCTATTTTACATTTCACAAGCAACCCAATCATCACCAACATCCTCAAGATATGGTTACAATTTAGACAGAACTTTGGTTTGAATTATCTTCTTAACATTAGCCCTATATGCAAATACCACCTCTCAACCATCCAGCTAGATTGGATGCTGCATTATCTCTCTGGCAAAGAAAAGGCATCGTCAGATTTAAGGATATGCACATAAACTGGGTATTTGCCATCTTTGAGGATTTATCACACAAATGTAGTCTTCCTCGGTCCAGTTTATTTAGATATTTCAAGTCCGCCACTTCGTTAAGTGTCACGACCCCAACTTGCCAAACATCACTTGGGTGTCAGGCTTAGATGATGCTAGAACTTCCATCCAACTCAAAACGGCTCATTTCAAGAATGCATAACTGTGATCTCTTAAAAACTTACTGGTCTATGATCTTTAAAACACTTTGAGGCTCTTAATATTGATCTCCAACCCAATGCAGCTTCAGCTATATTTGGTGTCACAGACAGACAACGCCGTACAATAACAAAAAGCCATAAAAACATTTAAGGAACAAATTCTTCTCACCTGGGATCTGGTTCTGACATACTTGAGGGAACTCAAAACTATGCCCGATACCCCTTAGCAGTATTTCTTGGTCTAGTCCCTAAATTATGAGGCGCACAATAGACATTGTTTTTTTTATTCATGTATTCATTTGATAGGTCAGTTACGCGTCAACAGGTCAGTTAAATGTCAGTTACACGTCAGTTACACGTCAACAGGTCAGTTACACGTCAGTCACACGTCAACAGGTCAACACGTCAACAGGTCAGTTACACGTCAACACATCAGTCACATGTCAACAGGTCAGCAACAGGTCAACAGGTCAACAGGTGACTTTAGGATCCTTCAACATGTCTAGAGTCTCGTTCACTGAGGAATCTAGGATTTGTTGTACAAGCAGCAACATGTCCAGGTTGTAATAATCTTGGTGGTTTCATTGTCTTTGTGTCGTGGTCCACGGTGTACACTGGGTCCACCGCGTCTCACAGGGATTCTCATCGGTCTGACAGGACGTTCAGCAACTCTTCCTTCCACACAGAAATAAAAAACTCCTTCTGCAGGTTTCTGGAACCTGAACATAAAAAGACTCCAGGTACCTGCAGGACTCTGTGTGGACGTATTATTTCCAGGTCTGGTTGTTTTCAAGTCTCATCTGGAACTGAAACTAATACTTTTAAAAAGAGAGAAACATTAAAAACTAAATAAAATCTGATTATTCAGAAAAGTCGTCAAAAACACAAACAATCAAACGAGTGAAGACGAATATCTAAATCACAAAGTGTCCATAAAACCTGATTGTCTTTGAACAAACCGGTCTGTCCTTCAAATGGAGAGGCGGGTTAGGGTTAACCCTCCAGCTGCCACTGCTGTGCCGGAGAGGCGTCGCATATCGCCATGGACACGTAACCTTTGGGCCCGGTTGGCTGAGCAACGGAGAGACACTGACCCACCGAGACCTGGTAAAGACGGTTGGACTTCTGCAGGAGAGACAGACAGAGAGAGAGACGGTCATCATCTCTATACTCATCACATTACACACAGCCAATCAGAAAGTCATGGACGGGCCCAGAGACCCCTGTCAGCCAATCAGAGCACAGGATATATCGTGTGTTGGTGTCTCACCCCCTGGCTCCACTGCTGCGACCCCCCCGAACCGTGACACTTCATCAGTCTGGGGGGGTCAAAGGTCCTGACCTCAGACACATCGAGACACAGCAGACCTGCCAGGACCAGTTGACCCTCCTCATCGTAGGCCCAGTCCTACAGACAGACAGACGCATCAGTATGAACAGTTTCTCCCTTTGTCTCCCTCCTCCACCTCACCCGTCTCCCTCCTCCACCTCACCCGTCTCCCTCCTCCACCTCACCCGTCTCCCTCACCTGTCTCCCTCACCTGTCTCCCTCACCTGTCTCCCTCACCTGTCTCCATCCTCCACATCACCTGTCTCCCTCACCTGTCTCCCTCACCTGTCTCCATCCTCCACCTCACCTGTCTCCCTCACCTGTCTCCCTCACCTGTCTCCATCCTCCACCTCACCCGTCTCCCTCACCTGTCTCCCTCACCTGTCTCCCTCACCTGTCTCCCTCACCTGTCTCCATCCTCCACATCACCTGTCTCCCTCACCTGTCTCCCTCACCTGTCTCCATCCTCCACCTCACCTGTCTCCCTCACCTGTCTCCCTCACCTGTCTCCATCCTCCACCTCACCTGTCTCCCTCACCCGTCTCCCTCACCCGTCTCCATCCTCCACCTCACCCGTCTCCCTCACCTGTCTCCCTCACCTGTCTCCCTCACCTGTCTCCATCCTCCACATCACCTGTCTCCCTCACCTGTCTCCCTCACCTGTCTCCATCCTCCACATCACCTGTCTCCCTCACCTGTCTCCCTCACCTGTCTCCATCCTCCACATCACCTGTCTCCCTCACCTGTCTCCCTCACCTGTCTCCATCCTCCACATCACCCGTCTCCCTCACCCGTCTCCCTCACCCTCACCCGTCTCCTTCACCTGTCTCCATCCTCCACATCACCCGTCTCCCTCACCCGTCTCCCTCACCTGTCTCCATCCCGTCTCCCTCACCCGTCTCCATCCTCCACATCACCTGTCTCCCTCACCTGTCTCCATCCTCCACATCACCCGTCTCCCTCACCTGGTTCCCTCACCTGTCTCCATCCTCCACATCACCCGTCTCCCTCACCTGTCTCCATCCTCCACCTCACCCGTCTCCCTCACCTGTCTCCATCCTCCACATCACCCGTCTCCCTCACCTGTCTCCATCCTCCACCTCACCCGTCTCCCTCACCTGTCTCCATCCTCCACATCACCTGTCTCCCTCACCTGGTTCCCTCACCTGTCTCCATCCTCCACCTCACCTGTCTCCATTTTCCACATAACCCGTCTCCGTCCCCCACCTCACCTGTCTCCATTTTCCACATAACCCGTCTCCGTCCCCCACCTCACCTACCCATCTCCCTCATCTGGTTCCCTCACCTGTCTCCATCCTCCACCTCACCTGTCTCCCTCACCTGGTTCCCTCACCTGTCTCCATCCTCCACCTCACCCGTCTCCCTCACCTGTCTCCATCCTCCACCTCACCTGTCTCCCTCACCTGGTTCCCTCACCTGTCTCCATCCTCCACCTCACCCGTCTCCCTCACCTGTCTCCATCCTCCACATCACCTGTCTCCCTCACCTGTCTCCCTCACCTGTCTCCATTCTCCACCTCACCCGTCTCCCTCACCTGTCTCCATCCTCCACATCACCTGTCTCCCTCACCTGGTTCCCTCACCTGTCTCCATCCTCCACATCACCTGTCTCCCTCACCTGGTTCCCTCACCTGTCTCCATCCTCCACATCACCCGTCTCCCTCACCTGTCTCCATCCTCCACCTCACCCGTCTCCCTCACCTGTCTCCATCCTCCACATCACCTGTCTCCCTCACCTGGTTCCCTCACCTGTCTCCATCCTCCACCTCACCCGTCTCCCTCACCTGTCTCCATCCTCCACATCACCTGTCTCCCTCACCTGGTTCCCTCACCTGTCTCCATCCTCCACCTCACCCGTCTCCCTCACCTGTCTCCATCCTCCACATCACCTGTCTCCCTCACCTGGTTCCCTCACCTGTCTCCATCCTCCACCTCACCTGTCTCCATCCTCCACATAACCCGTCTCCGTCCCCCACCTCACCTAACCATCTCCCTCATCTGGTTCCCTCACCTGTCTCCATCCTCCACCTCACCTGTCTCGTTGGTTGTGTGTGGTCATGTGCTCACTCACCTGTTCAGGGTCTCGAGGGTCACATGGTCTCAGAACTACGACTCCGCCCTTCTGACTGGCTCGGCCCTGGGCCACCAGACAGCGCCCAGTTGCTAGGTTACGGAGCTGTGAACAAACAAAAAAAATGTATTTATATAGCACCTTTAAAAACAGGGTTTACAAAGTGCTCTATGGGAGTTTATTTTAAAGGTGAGATGTGTCGGATAAAGCAGGTGGAGTGAAGGGTACCAATAATGAAATGAACGCTAATTATATTTCACACTTTTACTGATAACAAACTGATGATGTCATAATAATAATAATAATAATAATGTGTCAGAAGTGTAAACACTGACTTCATGTGAGGAACTGGTGCCAATTGGTCCATCAGACCAGATCTGAGATCAGACTATAATAGGGTATGACATCATCAGTCATCATCTTGTATGTGTAAAGGTGAAGACGAGGGTCAGGTACCCGTCCTCTCTGCAGGACTTTGGGCCGTCTCAGGCCCTTGTTGACGAACAGCGGCTGCTGCTTGTTCCCGTTGGCGGGGGTCTGCATCTCGGGGTAGACCGTGTCCAGGTACCAGCGGAACGTGTGACACTGCAGCCGCTTCCTCAACGCCACGCGCTCACCGATGTCTCCGTAACTGCGGTCATGTAGATCTGGACGCAGGGACAGATACTGCTCCTGATTGGTCCACAGAGACACAGGAAGTGAAGTCAGAGGTCGTGTCAGGATCATGGCTCTGTGTGTGTGTGTGTGTGTGTGTATACCTTGTACTCGTCCATCCATACGTGCGCTAGACGCAGAGAATTGTGGGCCATGGTGTCCTGCCCCCCCGGCGAGCCGTAGGGTCGCCTCTTCCTGAAGATGTGACCGACTCTGGAGCAGGGGATGATGAGCAGCTGACCGCCACACATCCAGATCTGAGCGAGAGACACCAAGGCACACAGAGAGAGAGAGTCTGTCCCCTTCTTCGAATGGGTCAAACAGACCATCTAACATGTGAACCGGTGAGCTTTGGAGGTGCTTCTAGCTTTACTAACTAACTTCCAGTCCTTATGCTAAGCTAGTCTAACCACGTCTCCTGAACATTTCAGAAGGATGACACCTTCACTGACAGTGAGTAAAACAACGTTCTCACCCTGAAGGAGATCTCCAGGTTTTCCCCACCCCAGATGTCCATGCCGGCATCGTATTGGCCGAGCTCGTTAAAATACTTCCTGTTCATAGCGAATAGACCGCCTGCCATGGTGGGAGACCTAAGGGGGAGGAGAGGAGGTGCTGTATTACTTTACAGCACAAAAACCTGGAGGATGCTTACATATTAGTTATCGGCCTGATTTGGATAACCTGATCGGTTAGCTGGTTAATTGAAAGGTCGCCTGATTGGTCGGCTGGTCACAGGATTGGTCGGCTCGTTACCTGATTGGTCCAGTGACTCCCTCGGGCCCGTTGAGCTCAGCCGGGGGGACGGGGTCCCACTTAAAGTGCAGCCCCCAGTTGAAGCCCCCCCTGACGATGGGGGAGGGTGAGTAGGACAGCGTGTCGGCTGAGATGATGTCGATGACGGGGCAGACGACTGTGCGGCGGTCCTTCTGGATGGGAGCAAGCAGAGGCTGAAGCCACGCCTGGTTCACCTCGCAGTGACTGTCCAGGAAGACCAGCACCTCCCCTGGGCAAACACAGACAAGTGAGTCCAGGTACACTTTGTTAAAGTAGGAAGCAGGAAACATAAAGGTAATGTGTAGGCAGTAGGGATGTAGGATTTAAGGTTTTTGAATAAAAGGTAAAATGTGGTTCTTCAGTAAGGAATTTCTGTTATGTAATGAAGATATATGGATTAAGGATATGGGGACTAAGAATGCAATAATTAGTAGAAGTAAAAAGAATGTAAGGGTGTAGGAAACAGGAACACACAGATTAAAGATCAATGGATGAGGATAAGTAGGAAGAAGTATGCGTAAAGCGAGGATGTAGGGAATGAAAAGCTTAAGGATGGAGGGAACAAGATTACATGGGTTAAAAGTGTAGGAAGTAAGGCGGTAGGACATACCAGTAGCATGTGAGGCTCCTATCATGCGTCCTCTAATGAGTCCTTCTCGCTTCTGGTTCCTCACCAGTTTGACTTTCCCCTGCAGCTCCTCCTTGACGTACCGATCCAAGTTGTCCTTCAGCTCCTCTGAGTCAACACACTCAGAAATGTTAGAAACACCAACACAGGGATTCAATAATCCATTCATACACAATACTTATTATTAGGCACAGTCAGTGTTAGTTTGACTGGCAGTCTAACAAGGATTAAATAATCTAACACAACTACAGGGAAGTCCTGCTGCTGCTACACCAGGAAGATGTTAAAGAAAATGTTCAGACAAAATAATATGAAGTTCTTATTGAAACTTGAGTGTTTCCTGGGCGTTACCAAGCTCACTGTGGTCGTCCACCAGGATGATCTCGTGCAGGAGGTATGCCGGCGTACGGCCGAGCACACTGTGGACCGTCCTCAGCAGGGCCGAGAACGCCTCATTGAAGAAACAGATCACTACGCTGGCAGAAGGTAGAGCCAGAAAATAAACCTTATCCCGACACCTGCAAAGAGATTTTTAACCAGTTATCAATAACCAGTGGTTTGTTATCAATATTCAGTGGTTTATTGTCAGTACGCAGGGGTCTATCCTCAGTTATCAGGGGTCTATCCTCAGTAAGCAGGGGTCTATCCTCAGTAAGCAGGGGTCTATCCTCAGTAAGCAGTGGTCTATCCTCAGTTACCATGGGTCTATCCTCAGTTACCAGGGGTCTATCCTCAGTAAGCAGGGATCTATCCTCAGTAACCAGTGGTCTATCCTCAGTTACCATGGGTCTATCCTCAGTTACCAGGGGTATATCCTCAGTAAGCAGGGGTCTATCCTCAGTAAGCAGGGGTCTATCCTTATTAAGCAGGGGTCTATCCTCAGTTACCATGGGTATATCCTCAGTTACCATGGGTATATCCTCAGTTACCAGGGGTCTATCCTCAGTAAGCAGGGATCTATCCTCAGTAACCAGTGGTCTATCCTCAGTTACCATGGGTCTATCCTCAGTTACCATGGGTATATCCTCAGTAAACAGGGGTACATCCTCATTAACCAGGGGTCTATCCTCAGTAACCAGTGGTCTATCCTCAGTAACCAGTGGTATATCCTCAGTAAACAGGGGTCTATCCTCAGTAACCATGGGTATATCCTCAGTAAGCAGGGGTATATCCTCATTAACCAGGGGTCTATCCTCAGTAACCAGTGGTCTATCCTCAGTAACCAGTGGTATATCCTCAGTAAACAGGGGTCTATCCTCAGTAACCATGGGTATATCCTCAGTAAGCAGTGGTCTATCCTCATTAAACAGTGGTCTATCCTCAGTAACCAGTGGTCTATCCTCAGTAACCAGTGGTATATCCTCAGTAAACAGGGGTCTATCCTCAGTAAACAGGGGTCTATCCTCAGTAAACAGGGATATATCCTCAGTAAGCAGGGGTCTATCCTAATTAACCAGTGGTCTATCCTCATTAAACAGTGGTCTATCCTTATTAACCAGGGGTCTATCCTCAGTAACCAGTGGTATATCCTCATTAACCATGGGTATATCCTCATTAAGTGGTCTATCCTCAGTAACCAGGGGTATATCCTCAGTAAACAGGGGTATATCCTCAGTAACCAGGGGTCTATCCTCAGTAACCAGTGGTCAATCCTCAGTAACCAGTGGTCTATCCTCAGTAAGCAGGGGTCTATCCTCAGTAACCACTGGTCAATCCTCAGTAACCAGTGGTCTATCCTCAGTAAGCAGGGGTCTATCCTCAGTAACCACTGGTCAATCCTCAGTAACCAGTGGTCTATCCTCAGTAAACTCCAGGAACAAATGACACACAGATGCTTCCTCGCTGTCTGTGACCTCTCATCACACCTGTCCTCTGATTGGCTGGTAGCGATGTCAAACATAATGAACCCAGCTCTCCGTCCTCTGGTGTGCTTCTTACTTGGAGTCTCTGGTGTCGGGCAGCTCTCGGTGGTTTCCCAGTCTGGTGGAGATGAGGACGTTGAAGGCGTGGCGGTGGTAACCGCTGTCCCTCACCTCCTGGTCGGCTTCGTTAAATATCATCCCTGAGGACAAAGAGATGCACCATGTCATCAGGAGTAGGGCGGAGGAGAGGGGAGGCGTTTGTAACCGGGGGGAGGGGTACATGTCACTAGACACTAGAGAATGACACTAGAGATTTTCCCGATCTGATGTGAGGTCAAAGGTGTCGTATGTGTACAGATTGTAAAGCCCTCTGAGGCAAATTCGTAGTTTGTGATATTGCTATACAAAATCTGAATTTAATTGAATGTCACTTCCTCTGGGATATAGATGCTCGTAAAACGCGTAAGATGGTGTCATTAAACTAGAAAGGTGGGGTCATTAAACTAGAAAGGTGGGGTCATTAAACTAGAAGATGGTGTCATTAAACTTGAAAGGTGGTGTCATTAAACTTGAAAGATGGTGTCATTAAACTAGAAAGGTGGTGTCATTAAACTTGAAAGGTGGTGTCATTAAACTAGAAAGGTGGGGTCATTAAACTAGAAAGGTGGGGTCATTAAACTAGAAGATGGTGTCATTAAACTTGAAAGGTGGTGTCATTAAACTAGAAGATGGTGTCATTAAACTTGAAAGGTGGTGTCATTAAACTTGAAAGGTGGTGTCATTAAACTTGAAAGATGGTGTCATTAAACTTGAAAGATGGTGTCATTAAACTAGAAAGGTGGTGTCATTAAACTTGAAAGGTGGTGTCATTAAACTAGAAAGGTGGGGTCATTAAACTAGAAGATGGTGTCATTAAACTAGAAAGGTGGTGTCATTAAACTAGTAAGATGGTGTCATTAAACTAGAAAGGTGGGGTCATTAAACTAGAAAGGTGGTGTCATTAAACTAGAAAGGTGGGGTCATTAAACTAGAAAGGTGGGGTCATTAAACTAGAAAGGTGGTGTCATTAAACTAGAAAGGTGGGGTCATTAAACTAGAAAGGTGGGGTCATTAAACTAGAAGATGGTGTCATTAAACTTGAAAGGTGGTGTCATTAAACTTGAAAGGTGGTGTCATTAAACTTGAAAGATGGTGTCATTAAACTAGTAAGATGGTGTCATTAAACTAGAAAGGTGGGGTCATTAAACTAGTAAGATGGTGTCATTAAACTAGAAAGGTGGGGTCATTAAACTAGAAAGGTGGGGTCATTAAACTAGTAAGATGGTGTCATTAAACTAGAAAGGTGGTGTCATTAAACTAGAAGGTGGTGTCATTAAACTAGAAGGTGGTGTCATTAAACTAGAAAGGTGGGGTCATTAAACTAGAAAGGTGGTGTCATTAAACTAGAAAGGTGGGGTCATTAAACTTGAAAGGTGGTGTCATTAAACTAGAAAGGTGGGGTCATTAAACTAGAAAGGTGGGGTCATTAAACTTGAAAGGTGGTGTCATTAAACTAGAAAGGTGGGGTCATTAAACTAGAAAGGTGGTGTCATTAAACTAGAAAGGTGGGGTCATTAAACTTGAAAGGTGGTGTCATTAAACTAGAAAGGTGGGGTCATTAAACTAGAAAGGTGGGGTCATTAAACTAGAAAGGTGGGGTCATTAAACTAGAAAGGTGGTGTCATTAAACTAGAAAGGTGGGGTCATTAAACTTGAAAGGTGGTGTCATTAAACTAGAAAGGTGGGGTCATTAAACTAGAAGATGGTGTCATTAAACTTGAAAGGTGGTGTCATTAAACTAGAAAGGTGGTGTCATTAAACTAGAAAGGTGGGGTCATTAAACTAGAAAGGTGGGGTCATTAAACTAGAAAGGTGGGGTCATTAAACTAGAAGATGGTGTCATTAAACTAGAAAGGTGGTGTCATTAAACTAGTAAGATGGTGTCATTAAACTAGAAAGGTGGGGTCATTAAACTAGAAAGGTGGTGTCATTAAACTAGAAGGTGGTGTCATTAAACTAGTAAGATGGTGTCATTAAACTAGAAATGTGGGGTCATTAAACTAGTAAGATGGTGTCATTAAACTAGAAAGGTGGTGTCATTAAACTAGAAAGGTGGTGTCATTAAACTAGAAAGGTGGGGTCATTAAACTAGAAAGGTGGGGTCATTAAACTAGAAGATGGTGTCATTAAACTAGAAGGTGGTGTCATTAAACTAGTAAGATGGTGTCATTAAACTTGAAAGGTGGTGTCATTAAACTTGAAAGGTGGTGTCATTAAACTAGAAAGGTGGGGTCATTAAACTAATAAGATGGTGTCATTAAACTAGAAAGGTGGGGTCATTAAACTAGAAAGGTGGGGTCATTAAACTAGAAGGTGGTGTCATTAAACTAGAAGGTGGTGTCATTAAACTAGAAAGGTGGGGTCATTAAACTAGAAAGGTGGGGTCATTAAACTAGAAAGGTGGGGTCATTAAACTAGAAAGGTGGTGTCATTAAACTAGAAAGGTGGGGTCATTAAACTTGAAAGGTGGTGTCATTAAACTAGAAAGTGGTGTCATTAAACTAGTAAGATGGTGTCATTAAACTTGAAAGGTGGTGTCATTAAACTAGAAAGGTGGGGTCATTAAACTAGAAAGGTGGGGTCATTAAACTAGAAAGGTGGTGTCATTAAACTAGAAAGGTGGGGTCATTAAACTTGAAAGGTGGGGTCATTAAACTAGAAGATGGTGTCATTAAACTAGAAGGTGGTGTCATTAAACTAGTAAGATGGTGTCATTAAACTTGAAAGGTGGTGTCATTAAACTTGAAAGGTGGTGTCATTAAACTTGAAAGGTGGTGTCATTAAACTAGAAAGGTGGGGTCATTAAACTAGTAAGATGGTGTCATTAAACTAGAAAGGTGGGGTCATTAAACTAGAAGATGGTGTCATTAAACTAGAAAGGTGGTGTCATTAAACTAGTAAGATGGTGTCATTAAACTAGAAAGGTGGGGTCATTAAACTAGAAGGTGGTGTCATTAAACTAGAAAGGTGGGGTCATTAAACTAGAAAGGTGGTGTCATTAAACTAGAAGGTGGTGTCATTAAACTAGTAAGATGGTGTCATTAAACTAGAAATGTGGGGTCATTAAACTAGTAAGATGGTGTCATTAAACTAGAAAGGTGGTGTCATTAAACTAGAAAGGTGGGGTCATTAAACTAGAAAGGTGGGGTCATTAAACTAGAAAGGTGGGGTCATTAAACTAGAAGATGGTGGCATTAAACTAGAAGGTGGTGTCATTAAACTAGTAAGATGGTGTCATTAAACTAGAAATGTGGGGTCATTAAACTAGAAAGGTGGTGTCATTAAACTAGAAAGGTGGTGTCATTAAACTAGAAGATGGTGTCATTAAACTAGAAAGGTGGGGTCATTAAACTAGTAAGATGGTGTCATTAAACTAGAAAGGTGGGGTCATTAAACTAGAAGATGGTGTCATTAAACTTGAAAGGTGGGGTCATTAAACTTGAAAGGTGGTGTCATTAAACTAGAAAGGTGGTGTCATTAAACTAGTAAGATGGTGTCATTAAACTAGAAAGGTGGGGTCATTAAACTAGAAAGGTGGTGTCATTAAACTAGAAAGGTGGGGTCATTAAACTAGAAGGTGGTGTCATTAAACTAGAAAGGTGGGGTCATTAAACTAGAAAGGTGGTGTCATTAAACTAGAAAGGTGGTGTCATTAAACTAGAAAGGTGGGGTCATTAAACTAGAAGATGGTGTCATTAAACTAGAAGATGGTGTCATTAAACTAGAAAGGTGGGGTCATTAAACTAGAAAGGTGGGGTCATTAAACTAGAAGATGGTGTCATTAAACTTGAAAGGTGGGGTCATTAAACTTGAAAGGTGGTGTCATTAAACTAGTAAGATGGTGTCATTAAACTAGAAAGGTGGTGTCATTAAACTAGAAAGGTGGTGTCATTAAACTAGAAAGGTGGGGTCATTAAACTAGAAGGTGGTGTCATTAAACTAGAAAGGTGGGGTCATTAAACTAGAAGGTGGTGTCATTAAACTAGAAAGGTGGGGTAATTAAACTAGAAAGGTTGTGTCATTAAACTAGAAAGGTTGTGTCATTAAACTAGAAAGGTGGGGTCATTAAACTAGAAAGGTGGGGTCATTAAACTAGAAAGGTGGGGTCATTAAACTAGAAAGGTGGTGTCATTAAACTAGAAAGGTGGGGTCATTAAACTAGAAAGGTGGTGTCATTAAACTAGAAAGGTGGGGTCATTAAACTAGAAAGGTGGTGTCATTAAACTAGAAGGTGGTGTCATTAAACTAGAAAGGTGGGGTCATTAAACTAGAAAGGTGGGGTCATTAAACTAGAAAGGTGGTGTCATTAAACTAGAAGGTGGGGTCATTAAACTAGAAAGGTGGTGTCATTAAACTAGAAGGTGGTGTCATTAAACTAGAAAGGTGGTGTCATTAAACTAGAAAGGTGGTGTCATTAAACTAGAAAGGTGGGGTCATTAAACTAGAAGGTGGGGTCATTAAACTAGAAAGGTGGGGTCATTAAACTAGAAGGTGGTGTCATTAAACTAGAAAGGTGGTGTCATTAAACTAGAAAGGTGGTGTCATTAAACTAGAAAGGTGGGGTCATTAAACTAGAAGGTGGGGTCATTAAACTAGAAAGGTGGTGTCATTAAACTAGAAAGGTGGTGTCATTAAACTAGAAGGTGGGGTCATTAAACTAGAAAGGTGGTGTCATTAAACTAGAAAGGTGGTGTCATAAAAGTTGCACGCTCCGTCCATATGGGGTCTCTATAAGTCATGAACCGGTTGGAGATCGTGTCCCAGTTCTTGTGAATTATTTGCCGCGAGTCTATTGTGATTGTTGCTCATCACATTTCAGTTATCATCATCATCATCATCATCATCTCACTCAGATACTCACCCATCTCTGGCGACTGCTCCAATCCCTCATTGGCCAGCAGAGGACGAAGCTCCGCCCTCTGGTTGGCCGGCCCCTTGGTGATTGGCTGGCTGCGGTGCCGCAAGGGAGTCCTGCCACGGCCTGGCTCCGCCCCCAGAGAGAAGTAGAGGAAGAGGAGGACGGACCAGGTCACCGAGGTGACGAGGCAGCCGTAACAGAAGTACCTCAGCGTTACACTGGCCATGGTGGCCAAGTGGGCATCGCCTTACATCACACTGCTGAGAGAGGGAGGGGTTAAAGAACAAAGGACTCTGATTGGCCCAGCAACTGTGATATTCGTTGGGATCCCCACAACTCCAATGTCGGCCTCACGACCCTAATGTTGGTCCCACGACCCCAACGTCGACCCCACAACCCTAATGTTAGTCTCACAACTCCAATGTCGGCCTCACGACCCTAATGTTAGTCCCACGACCCCAACGTCGACCCCACGACCCTAATGTTAGTACGATGACACAGTCGACCCCACGACCCTAATGTTAGTACGATGACACAGTCGACCCCACGACCCTAATGTTAGTACGATGACACCGTCGACCCCACGACCCTAATGTTAGTACGATGACACCGTCGACCCCACGACCCTAATGTTAGTACGATGACACCGTCGACCCCACGACCCTAATGTTAGTCCGATGACACCGTCGACCCCACGACCCTAATGTTAGTCCGATGACACCGTCGACCTCACGACCCTAATGTTAGTCCGATGACACCGTCGACGTCACGACCCTAATGTTAGTCCGATGACACAGTCGACCCCACGACCCTAATGTTAGTACGATGACACCGTCGACGCCACGACCCTAATGTTAGTCCGATGACACCGTCGACCTCACGACCCTAATGTTAGTACGATGACACAGTCGACCCCACGACCCTAATGTTAGTACGATGACACAGTCGACCCCACGACCCTAATGTTAGTACGATGACACAGTCGACCCCACGACCCTAATGTTAATACGATGACACCGTCGACCTCACGACCCTAATGTTAGTCCGATGACACCGTCGACCTCACGACCCTAATGTTAGTACGATGACACAGTCGACCTCACGACCCTAATGTTAGTACGATGACACCGTCGACCCCACGACCCTAATGTTAGTACGATGACAGTCGACCTCACGACCCTAATGTTAGTACGATGACAGTCGACCCCACGACCCTAATGTTAGTACGATGACAGTCGACCCCACGACCCTAATGTTAGTACGATGACACAGTCGACCCCACGACCCTAATGTTAGTACGATGACACCGTCGACCCCACGACCCTAATGTTAGTACGATGACACAGTCGACCCCACGACCCTAATGTTAGTACGATGACAGTCGACCCCACGACCCTAATGTTAGTACGATGACAGTCGACCCCACGACCCTAATGTTAGTACGATGACAGTCGACCCCACGACCCTAATGTTAGTACGATGACACAGTCGACCCCACGACCCTAATGTTAGTACGATGACACAGTCGACCCCACGACCCTAATGTTAGTACGATGACACAGTCGACCCCACGACCCTAATGTTAGTCCGATGACACAGTCGACCCCACGACCCTAATGTTAGTACGATGACACAGTCGACCCCACGACCCTAATGTTAGTCCGATGACACAGTCGACCCCACGACCCTAATGTTAGTACGATGACACAGTCGACCCCACGACCCTAATGTTAGTACGATGACACAGTCGACCCCACGACCCTAATGTTAGTCCGATGACAGTCGACCCCACGACCCTAATGTTAGTACGATGACAGTCGACCTCACGACCCTAATGTTAGTCCGATGACACCGTCGACCTCACGACCCTAATGTTAGTACGATGACAGTCGACCCCACGACCCTAATGTTAGTCCGATGACAGTCGACCCCACGACCCTAATGTTAGTACGATGACAGTCGACCTCACGACCCTAATGTTAGTCCGATGACAGTCGACCCCACGACCCTAATGTTAGTACGATGACAGTCGACCCCACGACCCTAATGTTAGTCCGATGACAGTCGACCCCACGACCCTAATGTTAGTACGATGACAGTCGACCCCACGACCCTAATGTTAGTCCGATGACAGTCGACCCCACGACCCTAATGTTAGTACGATGACAGTCGACCCCACGACCCTAATGTTAGTACGATGACAGTCGACCCCACGACCCTAATGTTAGTACGATGACACAGTCGACCCCACGACCCTAATGTTAGTACGATGACAGTCGACCCCACGACCCTAATGTTAGCCCGATGACACAGTCGACCTCACGACCCTAATGTTAGTACGATGACACAGTCGACCTCACGACCCTAATGTTAGTACGATGACACAGTCGACCCCACGACCCTAATGTTAGTACGATGACACAGTCGACCCCGCGACCCTAATGTTAGTACGATGACAGTCGACCCCACGACCCTAATGTTAGTACGATGACACCGTCGACCCCACGACCCTAATGTTAGTACGATGACACCGTCGACCCCACGACCCTAATGTTAGTCCGATGACACCGTCGACCTCACGACCCTAATGTTAGTCCGATGACACCGTCGACCCCACGACCCTAATGTTAGTCCGATGACACCGTCGACCCCACGACCCTAATGTTAGTACGATGACACCGTCGACCCCACGACCCTAATGTTAGTCCGATGACACCGTCGACCCCACGACCCTAATGTTAGTCCGATGACACCGTCGACCCCACGACCCTAATGTTAGTCCGATGACACCGTCGACCTCACGACCCTAATGTTAGTACGATGACACAGTCGACCCCACGACCCTAATGTTAGTACGATGACACAGTCGACCCCACGACCCTAATGTTAGTCCGATGACACCGTCGACCCCACGACCCTAATGTTAGTCCGATGACACCGTCGACCTCACGACCCTAATGTTAGTCCGATGACACAGTCGACCCCACGACCCTAATGTTAGTACGATGACAGTCGACCCCACGACCCTAATGTTAGTACGATGACACAGTCGACCCCACGACCCTAATGTTAGTACGATGACAGTCGACCCCACGACCCTAATGTTAGTACGATGACACAGTCGACCCCACGACCCTAATGTTAGTACGATGACACAGTCGACCCCACGACCCTAATGTTAGTACGATGACACAGTCGACCCCACGACCCTAATGTTAGTACGATGACACAGTCGACCCCATGACCCTAATGTTAGTCCGATGACACAGTCGACCCCACGACCCTAATGTTAGTACGATGACAGTCGACCCCACGACCCTAATGTTAGTACGATGACAGTCGACCCCACGACCCTAATGTTAGTACGATGACAGTCGACCCCACGACCCTAATGTTAGTACGATGACACAGTCGACCCCACGACCCTAATGTTAGTACGATGACACAGTCGACCCCACGACCCTAATGTTAGTACGATGACACAGTCGACCCCACGACCCTAATGTTAGTCCGATGACACAGTCGACCCCACGACCCTAATGTTAGTACGATGACACAGTCGACCCCACGACCCTAATGTTAGTCCGATGACAGTCGACCCCACGACCCTAATGTTAGTACGATGACACAGTCGACCCCACGACCCTAATGTTAGTACGATGACACAGTCGACCCCACGACCCTAATGTTAGTCCGATGACAGTCGACCCCACGACCCTAATGTTAGTACGATGACAGTCGACCCCACGACCCTAATGTTAGTACGATGACAGTCGACCCCACGACCCTAATGTTAGTACGATGACACAGTCGACCCCACGACCCTAATGTTAGTACGATGACAGTCGACCCCACGACCCTAATGTTAGCCCGATGACACAGTCGACCTCACGACCCTAATGTTAGTACGATGACACAGTCGACCTCACGACCCTAATGTTAGTACGATGACACAGTCGACCCCACGACCCTAATGTTAGTACGATGACACAGTCGACCCCGCGACCCTAATGTTAGTACGATGACAGTCGACCCCACGACCCTAATGTTAGTACGATGACACCGTCGACCCCACGACCCTAATGTTAGTACGATGACACCGTCGACCCCACGACCCTAATGTTAGTCCGATGACACCGTCGACCTCACGACCCTAATGTTAGTCCGATGACACCGTCGACCCCACGACCCTAATGTTAGTCCGATGACACCGTCGACCCCACGACCCTAATGTTAGTACGATGACACCGTCGACCCCACGACCCTAATGTTAGTCCGATGACACCGTCGACCCCACGACCCTAATGTTAGTCCGATGACACCGTCGACCCCACGACCCTAATGTTAGTCCGATGACACCGTCGACCTCACGACCCTA
The DNA here is from genome assembly GCF_009769545.1 of Cyclopterus lumpus. Taxonomy (NCBI): domain Eukaryota; kingdom Metazoa; phylum Chordata; class Actinopteri; order Perciformes; family Cyclopteridae; genus Cyclopterus; species Cyclopterus lumpus. The sequence goes on along the minus strand of NC_046985.1, from coordinate 155,029 downwards.
ATGTTAGTACGATGACACCGTCGACCCCACGACCCTAATGTTAGTACGATGACACAGTCGACCCCACGACCCTAATGTTAGTCCGATGACACCGTCGACCCCACGACCCTAATGTTAGTCCGATGACACCGTCGACCTCACGACCCTAATGTTAGTCCGATGACACCGTCGACCTCACGACCCTAATGTTAGTCCGATGACACAGTCGACCCCACGACCCTAATGTTAGTACGATGACACCGTCGACCCCACGACCCTAATGTTAGTACGATGACAGTCGACCCCACGACCCTAATGTTAGTACGATGACACAGTCGACCCCACGACCCTAATGTTAGTACGATGACAGTCGACCCCACGACCCTAATGTTAGTACGATGACACAGTCGACCCCACGACCCTAATGTTAGTACGATGACACAGTCGACCCCACGACCCTAATGTTAGTACGATGACACAGTCGACCCCATGACCCTAATGTTAGTCCGATGACACAGTCGACCCCACGACCCTAATGTTAGTACGATGACACAGTCGACCCCACGACCCTAATGTTAGTCCGATGACACCGTCGACCCCACGACCCTAATGTTAGTACGATGACACCGTCGACCCCACGACCCTAATGTTAGTACGATGACACAGTCGACCTCACGACCCTAATGTTAGTACGATGACACAGTCGACCCCACGACCCTAATGTTAGTACGATGACACAGTCGACCTCACGACCCTAATGTTAGTACGATGACACAGTCGACCCCACGACCCTAATGTTAGTACGATGACACAGTCGACCCCGCGACCCTAATGTTAGTACGATGACAGTCGACCCCACGACCCTAATGTTAGTACGATGACAGTCGACCCCACGACCCTAATGTTAGCCCGATGACACAGTCGACCTCACGACCCTAATGTTAGTACGATGACACAGTCGACCCCACGACCCTAATGTTAGTACGATGACACAGTCGACCCCACGACCCTAATGTTAGTACGATGACACAGTCGACCCCACGACCCTAATGTTAGTCCGATGACAGTCGACCCCACGACCCTAATGTTAGCCCGATGACACAGTCGACCTCACGACCCTAATGTTAGTACGATGACACAGTCGACCCCACGACCCTAATGTTAGTACGATGACACAGTCGACCCCACGACCCTAATGTTAGTCCGATGACAGTCGACCCCACGACCCTAATGTTAGTACGATGACAGTCGACCCCACGACCCTAATGTTAGTACGATGACAGTCGACCCCACGACCCTAATGTTAGTACGATGACACAGTCGACCTCACGACCCTAATGTTAGTACGATGACACAGTCGACCTCACGACCCTAATGTTAGTACGATGACACAGTCGACCTCACGACCCTAATGTTAGTACGATGACACAGTCGACCCCACGACCCTAATGTTAGTACGATGACAGTCGACCCCACGACCCTAATGTTAGTACGATGACACCGTCGACCCCACGACCCTAATGTTAGTACGATGACACCGTCGACCCCACGACCCTAATGTTAGTCCGATGACACCGTCGACCTCACGACCCTAATGTTAGTCCGATGACACCGTCGACCCCACGACCCTAATGTTAGTCCGATGACACCGTCGACCCCACGACCCTAATGTTAGTACGATGACACCGTCGACCCCACGACCCTAATGTTAGTCCGATGACACCGTCGACCCCACGACCCTAATGTTAGTCCGATGACACCGTCGACCCCACGACCCTAATGTTAGTCCGATGACACCGTCGACCCCACGACCCTAATGTTAGTCCGATGACACCGTCGACCTCACGACCCTAATGTTAGTACGATGACACCGTCGACCCCACGACCCTAATGTTAGTACGATGACACAGTCGACCCCACGACCCTAATGTTAGTCCGATGACACCGTCGACCCCACGACCCTAATGTTAGTCCGATGACACCGTCGACCTCACGACCCTAATGTTAGTCCGATGACACAGTCGACCCCATGACCCTAATGTTAGTACGATGACACCGTCGACCCCACGACCCTAATGTTAGTACGATGACAGTCGACCCCACGACCCTAATGTTAGTACGATGACACAGTCGACCCCACGACCCTAATGTTAGTACGATGACAGTCGACCCCACGACCCTAATGTTAGTACGATGACACAGTCGACCCCACGACCCTAATGTTAGTACGATGACAGTCGACCCCACGACCCTAATGTTAGTCCGATGACAGTCGACCCCACGACCCTAATGTTAGTACGATGACAGTCGACCCCACGACCCTAATGTTAGTACGATGACAGTCGACCCCACGACCCTAATGTTAGTACGATGACACAGTCGACCTCACGACCCTAATGTTAGTACGATGACACAGTCGACCTCACGACCCTAATGTTAGTACGATGACACAGTCGACCTCACGACCCTAATGTTAGTACGATGACACAGTCGACCCCACGACCCTAATGTTAGTACGATGACAGTCGACCCCACGACCCTAATGTTAGTACGATGACACCGTCGACCCCACGACCCTAATGTTAGTACGATGACACCGTCGACCCCACGACCCTAATGTTAGTCCGATGACACCGTCGACCTCACGACCCTAATGTTAGTCCGATGACACCGTCGACCCCACGACCCTAATGTTAGTCCGATGACACCGTCGACCCCACGACCCTAATGTTAGTACGATGACACCGTCGACCCCACGACCCTAATGTTAGTCCGATGACACCGTCGACCCCACGACCCTAATGTTAGTCCGATGACACCGTCGACCCCACGACCCTAATGTTAGTCCGATGACACCGTCGACCCCACGACCCTAATGTTAGTCCGATGACACAGTCGACCTCACGACCCTAATGTTAGTACGATGACACCGTCGACCCCACGACCCTAATGTTAGTACGATGACACAGTCGACCCCACGACCCTAATGTTAGTCCGATGACACCGTCGACCCCACGACCCTAATGTTAGTCCGATGACACCGTCGACCTCACGACCCTAATGTTAGTCCGATGACACAGTCGACCCCATGACCCTAATGTTAGTACGATGACACCGTCGACCCCACGACCCTAATGTTAGTACGATGACAGTCGACCCCACGACCCTAATGTTAGTACGATGACACAGTCGACCCCACGACCCTAATGTTAGTACGATGACAGTCGACCCCACGACCCTAATGTTAGTACGATGACACAGTCGACCCCACGACCCTAATGTTAGTACGATGACACAGTCGACCCCACGACCCTAATGTTAGTACGATGACACAGTCGACCCCATGACCTTAATGTTAGTCCGATGACACAGTCGACCCCACGACCCTAATGTTAGTACGATGACACAGTCGACCCCACGACCCTAATGTTAGTCCGATGACACCGTCGACCCCACGACCCTAATGTTAGTACGATGACACCGTCGACCCCACGACCCTAATGTTAGTACGATGACACAGTCGACCTCACGACCCTAATGTTAGTACGATGACAGAGTCGACCCCACGACCCTAATGTTAGTACGATGACACAGTCGACCCCGCGACCCTAATGTTAGTACGATGACAGTCGACCCCACGACCCTAATGTTAGTACGATGACAGTCGACCCCACGACCCTAATGTTAGCCCGATGACACAGTCGACCTCACGACCCTAATGTTAGTACGATGACACAGTCGACCCCACGACCCTAATGTTAGTACGATGACACCGTCGACCCCGCGACCCTAATGTTAGTACGATGACAGTCGACCCCACGACCCTAATGTTAGTACGATGACACAGTCGACCCCACGACCCTAATGTTAGTACGATGACACCGTCGACCCCACGACCCTAATGTTAGTACGATGACACCATCGACCCCACGACCCTAATGTTAGTACGATGACACCGTCGACCCCACGACCCTAATGTTAGTACGATGACACCGTCGACCCCACGACCCTAATGTTAGTACGATGACACCGTCGACCCCACGACCCTAATGTTAGTACGATGACACCGTCGACCCCGCGACCCTAATGTTAGTACGATGACACAGTCGACCCCACGACCCTAATGTTAGTACGATGACACAGTCGACCTCACGACCCTAATGTTAGTACGATGACACAGTCGACCTCACGACCCTAATGTTAGTACGATGACACCGTCGACCCCACGACCCTAATGTTAGTACGATGACACCGTCGACCCCACGACCCTAATGTTAGTACGATGACACCGTCGACCCCACGACCCTAATGTTAGTACGATGACACAGTCGACCTCACGACCCTAATGTTAGTACGATGACACAGTCGATCCCACGACCCTAATGTTAGTACGATGACACCGTCGACCCCACGACCCTAATGTTAGTACGATGACACCGTCGACCCCACGACCCTAATGTTAGTACGATGACACCGTCGACCCCACGACCCTAATGTTAGTACGATGACACAGTCGACCTCACGACCCTAATGTTAGTACGATGACACCGTCGACCCCACGACCCTAATGTTAGTCCGATGACACCGTCGACCCCACGACCCTAATGTTAGCCCGATGACACAGTCGACCTCACGACCCTAATGTTAGTACGATGACACCGTCGACCCCACGACCCTAATGTTAGTACGATGACACCGTCGACCCCACGACCCTAATGTTAGTACGATGACACAGTCGACCCCACGACCCTAATGTTAGTCCGATGACACAGTCGACCTCACGACCCTAATGTTAGTACGATGACACAGTCGACCCCACGACCCTAATGTTAGTACGATGACACCGTCGACCTCACGACCCTAATGTTAGTCCGATGACACAGTCGACCTCACGACCCTAATGTTAGTACGATGACACCGTCGACCCCACGACCCTAATGTTAGTACGATGACACAGTCGACCCCACGACCCTAATGTTAGTCCGATGACACAGTCGACCTCACGACCCTAATGTTAGTACGATGACACAGTCGACCCCACGACCCTAATGTTAGTCCGATGACACAGTCGACCTCACGACCCTAATGTTAGTACGATGACACCGTCGACCCCACGACCCTAATGTTAGTACGATGACACCGTCGACCTCACGACCCTAATGTTAGTCCGATGACACAGTCGACCTCACGACCCTAATGTTAGTACGATGACAGTCGACCCCACGACCCTAATGTTAGTACGATGACACAGTCGACCTCACGACCCTAATGTTAGTACGATGACAGTCGACCCCACGACCCTAATGTTAGCCCGATGACACAGTCGACCTCACGACCCTAATGTTAGTACGATGACACCGTCGACCCCGTGACCCTAATGTTAGTACGATGACACAGTCGACCTCACGACCCTAATGTTAGTACGATGACAGTCGACCCCACGACCCTAATGTTAGTACGATGACACAGTCGACCTCACGACCCTAATGTTAGTACGATGACACCGTCGACCCCGTGACCCTAATGTTAGTACGATGACACCGTCGACCCCGTGACCCTAATGTTAGCCCCGTGACCCTAATGTTAGCCCCGTGACCCTAATGTTAGTCCCACGTAGGGTTGCAAAGGTGCGGAAAGTTTCTGGGAAAAAAATGTGCCTACGTTTTTTTGCAAAAACATATAACAGGGAACTTAAATGTAGTTGAGAACAAGACTATGCACGCCGAGCTCAGCTGGTCCCTGAATGCAGCTGGTTGGGAACATTGTCTGACAGAAACATGAACGTCTTTGTCATCAGTGTTGTCTGAATGTTTCAGCCCTATGCCTGGCAAGTGTGAGAGCGCCGAGTGGCGTAGAGGCCAAGAGCGGTATTGCAGACAGATAGAGATTTAAATTATAGCTCCCAACATATTGAAAAAAATAACTGAACTAGTTCATTTTTTGGAGCTGTGAACTTAGTTCAACATTTTGAATTATGAACTATGAACTGAACTAGTTCATTTTAAAATGTGTGAACTATGAACTGAACTAGTTCAGAAAGTAAACTTTCCCAACACTGTTTGTCATATAGCATATTGATTACTTGGTAAACTGAAGCCATGTTCATTTTAATACCAAGTTTATTTGTATACAGTAGACTAACTTTACAGCAGTGAGGAGGACGTTGATGAGGTCCAGGAAGAAAACATTTAGACCTGAAAGGATTCAGGGAAAAACACCCCAAAAACAATATGGGTTGGGGGGTGGTGATCATAGGGAACCTTTTTTATTCAACGTTCATGTTTTTGTTGTTTGATGAAAGAATAAAGTTCTACTCACAAAAAAGTAAAAAGTCATTTTTAAAAGTTCTATTATAAATGTTTGCATGCATGTCTGCTTATGACAAGGTACATACAGTTAAATTACCCCAACATTTCCTGTTTATTCCTGTTGAAAGTTTCCAACTTTGAATATTCCCGGAATTTTGCAACCCTGGTCCCGCGACCCTAATGTTAGCCACGTGACACCCAAAGTCGGCTCATAAATCAAAGAATAACGACATTTCCTTGTGGTGAATATAATAATAATCCTATTTCCATACATTTATGTTGAGTATATCTTATTTTGAAAACCGGATCACACCTGTATCCTGTTAGCTCTCCTTTCTCTTAATACACCTTCAGAGGACTTTACCTGTCCCACAGATGTTATGGTTATAATGTTATATAAATGACTCATAATATGAAAAGGGTAAAGCATTACTAATAACAGCAGCTTGATCTCAAAGAGTTTAACATGAATGTCAGAGTTCACTCGATCCTGATCTCGATTTGTGAAAGATGTCCACTGATGTAACACCTGAGCAGGTGAGTGAAGCAGGAGGCACGAGGACGGCACGAGGACAGCCCAGACCTGTCCTCGTGCCTCCTGCTTCACTCACCTGACGCAGAACTCCATTTTAAGGTTCCCTTCTACAACAGACCTTTTAGAATGAAAGCACCTGTCGTGCAGGTCACGTGACCGGACCGGAGATCTCGGGGAATTTAAAAACTAGAGATTATCGGTTTGAATTTAATAACAAGCACAATGAGAACAGAATGTCCGATAATGGAACCACCAGACGAAACACGGCTCTAATTAACTACTCACGGAGCATCAGCGGTTTGCTCAGCGGCACCACGGCAGCTGGAGTCGGGCTGCAGGTCCGGAGGCGCCGCGGCTTAAAGGAGCAGGATTCCCGGTGGAGTTCTGAACAGAGCAGCCGGATATAAACACACCGTTATCCCGTCAGGGTCCGCAGCGTCATCATGACACGTCACTTCCGTTTACGAATTTTCACAACAAAAGGAAAAGCCTTCAGGTCAAAACGTTTCAAAATAAAACCAGACATGAGGACGGATCCCTGAACGTCCCGATAGGTAAACAGTTACACCGATCAGAAACCAGTGATGATCAATAAGCTGTTTACTTAAACTTCGAAAAACATTAAAACAATAAATACGTTGATATATTTAAAGTATCGATGCAGATCTGAGTCAGTAGACACACACAACTAAGACAGACAAACGGTC
>NC_046985.1:7500-142500 GCF_009769545.1 Cyclopterus lumpus | reverse complement strand
CCATTGATATGGATCATTCCTCACCATTGATATTGATTATTCATATTGATCATTCCTCACCATTGATATGGATTATTCCTCACCATTGATATGGATCATTCCTCACCATTGATATGGATCATTCCTCACCATTGATATGGATTATTCATATTGATCATTCCTCACCATTGATATTGATTATTCCTCACCATTGATATGGATCATTCCTAACCATTGATATTGATTATTCCTTCATAGTGACAGGCCGTACCTCTTCTCCTCTCTGGATGCGTCTACAGGAACTGATGATGATCTTGTTCTCTTTCTCCACAGTGACCACCTCTGTGATGCAGTTAGGAGAACACGAGTGGTTGATGTATCTGTCAATCACAGACAGAGGGCGGGTCCTTTACAAGATGATAAACAAACCACAGCTGACAAAGAACACTGAAAGTTTGTGATGCTGGTTTAAGTTTAATTAATAAAATTAAAGATGGAACATTATTAAAGACTTTTTATTATCACACACAAATGGATGTGTGCGTGAGGAGACACCGTCTCTGGTCAATCTGTCTGAATGAATGTGTGACTGGCCAATATAAAAATCAATGGCTGCATTGATCTTCACATGAAAGACAAGCAGATGGATTTCCAGAGAACAAAGGAGATTCAAAACCAGTTTGAACTGGTCTCACCTGGCTGGTCCTCCAGTGATGGTGGCGTCGATCACAAAGTCGTTGTCAATCCGGAACATGTACACACCACGGTTCTACACACACACACACACACACACACACACACGGTTTTGAACTGGGAGCTCAAAGGTCATACATCAAGTGTAAAGTGGGTTTTATAAGTAAAAAGAGAACAAATGAATAAATATACATTTCAATATAAAGGACAGAAAATGAACTGATGAGCCCAGCAGCTGTTCATCTGGTCACATGACATCTATTGTTCATCTGGTCACATGACATCTATTGTTCATCTGGTCACATGACATCTAGTGTTCATCTGGTCACATGACATCTAGTGTTCATCTGGTCACATGACATCTATTGTTCATCTGGTCACATGACATCTATTGTTAAGTGTCTTTGAGTATTATGAAAAGCGCTATATAAATTAAATGCATTATTATTATTATCTGGTCACATGACATCTAGTGCTTCTGTCCATCCAGGGAGAGGGATCCTCCTCTGTTGGTCCCCCTAAGGGTTCTTACCTTTTTACTGTTTCCTGATCCGAGGTCAAAGGTCGTATGTGTATAGATTGTAAAGTAATTTGTGATTTTGGGCTATACAAAATAAACATAATTGATATCTGATAATTCTAGAGAAACTTTAATGTGATCTTTGTGTTTTACCTGTGACTCGTACAGCCTCTCCTTGCGATTGGCTACTTCACTCCTGATTATGGTGCCAATGTACTCGATGACCATGGTGCATTTCTCGATGTCTCTGGCAGCATAGAGACCCAGCCCCTACACACACACACACACACACACACACACACACACACACACACTAGTGACCTTCCCTGCTGTCAGCAGTCACGTGTTCAGTCTCTGGTCTAGGGGTCTCACCTGGATGCGAGAGCGGGCCAGGTAGACATTGGTCTTCCAATCCGCCTTCATGCGACGGTACTGAGCCGACTTGGAGTGGCGTCCCTGGTGAGCTGCCGCCACCGACTCCCCCGGAGACAGAGAGATGACGCCAGGCACGAGGCCCACGATGGAGCCCACGGAGCCCTGACACCTGGGAGCGATGCTGGTCAACAGGTTAGGTCTGACCCGGAGACACACAGTTAGGAAGCTCTGTCACTCACCTGTCACTAGTATAGGTGTGTATTGGTACAGGTGTGTCTATCGTCGGTACAAGTGTGTGTCTATCTTCGGTACATGTGTGTGTACCTGTACAGGTGTGTATCTGTCGGTACATGTGTGTCTATCGGTACATGTGTATGTATCGGTACATGTGTATCCATCGGTACATGCGTGTCTATCGGTACATGCGTGTCTATCGGTACATGTGTGTATCTATCGGTACATGTGTGTCCATCGGTACATGTGTGTCTATCGGTACATGTGTGTGTCTATCGGTACATGTGTGTGTCTATCGGTACATGCGTGTCTATCTTCGGTACATGTGTGTCTATCGGTACATGTGTGTCCATCGGTACATGTGTGTCTATCGGTACATGTGTGTGTCTATCGGTACATGCGTGTCTATCTTCGGTACATGTGTGTCTATCGGTACATGCGTGTCTATCTTCGGTACATGTGTGTGTCTATCGGTACATGTGTGTCCATCGGTACATGTGTGTCTATCGGTACATGTGTGTGTCTATCGGTACATGCGTGTCTATCTTCGGTACATGTGTGTCTATCGGTACATGTGTGTGTCTATCGGTACATGTGTGTCTATCGGTACATGTGTGTGTCTATCGGTACATGTGTGTGTCTATCGGTACATGTGTGTCTATCTTCTGTACATGTGTGTCTATCGGTACATGTGTGTCTATCGGTACATGTGTGTGTCTATCGGTACATGTGTGTGTCTATCGGTACATGTGTGTCTATCGGTACATGTGTGTATCTATTGGTACATGTGTATCCATCGGTACATGTGTGTCTATTGGTACATGCGTGTCTATCGGTACATGTGTGTGTCTATCGGTACATGTGTGTGTCTATCGGTACATGTGTGTCTATCTTCGGTACATGTGTGTGTCTATCGGTACATGTGTGTGTCTATCGGTACATGTGTGTCTATCTTCGGTACATGTGTGTGTCTATCGGTACATGTGTGTCTATCGGTACATGTGTGTCTATCGGTACATGCGTGTCTATCGGTACATGTGTGTCTATCGGTACATGTGTGTGTCTATCGGTACATGTGTGTCTATCGGTACATGTGTGTCTATCGGTACATGTGTGTGTCTATCGGTACATGTGTGTCTATCTTCGGTACATGTGTGTCTATCTTCGGTACATGTGTGTCTATCTTCGGTACATGTGTGTCTATCGGTACATGTGTGTCTATCGGTACATGTGTGTGTGTCTATCGGTACATGTGTGTCTATCGGTACATGTGTGTCTATCGGTACATGGGTGTATCTATCGGTACATGTGTGTGTCTATCGGTACATGTGTATCTATCGGTACATGGGTGTCTATCGGTACATGCGTGTCTATCGGTACATGTGTGTATCTATCAGTACATGCGTGTCTATCGGTACATGCGTGTCTATCGGTACATGTGTGTATCTATCGGTACATGGGTGTATCTATCAGTACATGCGTGTCTATCGGTACATGCGTGTCTATCGGTACATGGGTGTATCTATCGGTACATGTGTGTGTCTATCGGTACATGTGTATCTATCGGTACATGGGTGTCTATCGGTACATGTGTGTATCTATCAGTACATGCGTGTCTATCGGTACATGCGTGTCTATCGGTACATGGGTGTATCTATCGGTACATGTGTGTCTATCGGTACATGGGTGTATCTATCGGTACATGTGTGTCTATCGGTACATGTGTGTCTATCGGTACATGTGTGTATCTATCGGTACATGTGTGTGTCTATCGGTACATGGGTGTATCTATCGGTACATGTGTGTATCTATCGGTACATGTGTGTCTATCGGTACATGGGTGTATCTATCGGTACATGTGTGTCTATCGGTACATGTGTATCTATCGGTACATGTGTGTATCTATCGGTACATGTGTGTATCTATCGGTACATGTGTGTATCTATCGGTACATGTGTGTCTATCGGTACATGTGTGTCTATCGGTACATGTGTATCTATCGGTACATGTGTATCTATCGGTACATGTGTGTGTCTATCGGTACATGTGTGTCTATCGGTACATGTGTGTCTATCGGTACATGTGTGTCTATCGGTACATGCGTGTCTATCGGTACATGCGTGTCTATCGGTACATGTGTGTATCTATCGGTACATGCGTGTCTATCGGTACATGTGTGTCTATCGGTACATGCGTGTCTATCGGTACATGTGTGTATCTATCGGTACATGTGTGTCTATCGGTACATGCGTGTCTATCGGTACATGTGTGTATCTATCGGTACATGTGTATCTATCGGTACATGCGTGTCTATCGGTACATGCGTGTCTATCGGTACATGCGTGTCTATCGGTACATGCGTGTCTATCGGTACATGCGTGTCTATCGGTACATGTGTGTATCTATCGGTACATGTGTGTATCTATCGGTACATGTGTGTATCTATCGGTACATGCGTGTATCTATCAGTACATGCGTGTCTATCGGTACATGTGTGTATCTATCGGTACATGTGTGTATCTATCGGTACATGTGTGTATCTATCGGTACATGCGTGTATCTATCAGTACATGCGTGTCTATCGGTACATGTGTGTATCTATCGGTACATGCGTGTATCTATCAGTACATGCGTGTCTATCGGTACATGTGTGTATCTATCGGTACATGTGTGTATCTATCGGTACATGTGTGTATCTATCGGTACATGCGTGTATCTATCAGTACATGCGTGTCTATCGGTACATGTGTGTCTATCGGTACATGTGTGTATCTATCGGTACATGTGTGTATCTATCGGTACATGCGTGTCTATCGGTACATGTGTGTATCTATCGGCACATGTGTATCTATCGGTACATGCGTGTCTATCGGTACATGCGTGTCTATCGGTACATGCGTGTCTATCGGTACATGTGTGTATCTATCGGTACATGTGTGTATCTATCGGTACATGCGTGTCTATCGGTACATGCGTGTCTATCGGTACATGCGTGTCTATCGGTACATGTGTGTATCTATCGGCACATGTGTGTCTATCGGTACATGCGTGTCTATCGGTACATGCGTGTATCTATCGGTACATGCGTGTATCTATCGGTACATGTGTGTATCTATCGGTACATGTGTGTATCTATCGGTACATGTGTGTATCTATCGGTACATGCGTGTCTATTGTCGGTACGCGTGTATCGGTACAGGTGTGTCCATCGGTACAGGTGTGTCCATCGGTACAGGTGTGTATCGGTACAGGTGTGTATCGGTACAGGTGTGTCCATCGGTACAGGTGTGTCCATCGGTACAGGTGTGTATCGGTACAGGTGTGTATCGGTACAGGTGTTACCTCTTGGTCTGGGAGGCTTTGGGTTCAGAACGGGCCGAGCCAGAGGGGTTGAAGGCCAGAGGCCACTCCATGAGAGGGTTCCTTCCATAACGAAAAGTGTAACGCTCACAGGTCTCCACACCTGGCAACTACATACACACACACACGTTAATCATCATACTGACCTGAGTGTGTGTGTGTGTTTGTGTGTGTGTGTGAGAGACATACAGACTCGATGATCCTGGTCACTGCAGACGTCGTCAATCCAAACAGATCTTCTCCTTTCAGGTAAACTGGGAAAAGCTTCAGAGTCCCACTGGAGGATCTCATCTGTGATACTGGTTCCAGTATCTGGTCCCACACAACTGAAAACACACACACACACACACACACACACACAAAGAGACAGTGAAACACACACTTCATTGGCTGTCTGCTGAAAGTGGGCGGGTCTTATGTCTTATATGATCAGGAGAGAGAGGACGACTTCCTACAGGCAATGTTTACCTTTCGGTGTTGGTCCGGTCAGTATGAGGTCATCGTATCCCTTCTCCACCACCTTCACCTTAAACAGCGGCTGCCCCTGGTCTTCCTCAACGCAGCACACATACTTACAGCGCCTGCAGGAGCACAGTGATGATGTCATCATGCAAACTTCACTCAGGAAAAGCAATAGATTATTTGTTTCATTAAAAAATGTTTTTCAGAGTTTCCGCTTTTCTCTGCTGAATATTTTAACTACTTTCTGACATTTTAGAGACATCATCAATCACTGTCAGAATACAGACTACAGAGGACCCTGTGTAGAAGCAAAGCATCATGGGAGACGGAGGCTTACCTGTTGCTGTGCCGCATGCTCCAGTAGATGCGGTTGGTATGGTAACCGATGGGGAAGATGGCGGCCTGGTTGTGGAAGGCCTTCATCTGTTTTGGGAGGAGCCTGCCAATGGCGTGGAACAGCAGACTACCGACCCGGAAGGTGTGCTGCCGCTCGCTGCGCTGCACCACGGCAGCGATCTGACGCGCCTCGTCCCGCTGCACAAACACCCGCCGGAAAACAGCAAAGCACCGCAGCTCGCAGTCGTACGGGTCACAGGCCGCCGGCACGGGGTCAGAGGTCGGCCCCGGGGTGGAGGAGGGGGAGGCGCTGGAAGACCGGTCCCCACCCAGAGGAACCGTTCTTGGCTTATGGAGCTGACACAGCATTGTCTTGTCCTGGAGGAATCCAGGAACACACACACAGTGTTACTGTGTATACATACACACACAGTGTGTTACTGTGTATATATACACCCCAGTGTGTGTTTCAGTGTGTACCTTGAAGAAGGTGCAGTGGGCCTGCAGTGCACAGGTGAAGTGGTAGGTGTTGGTGCATCGGAGGCGGTTGCAGCCGCTCGTGGCGCCGGTCTTCTGGCAGTGAGCGCAGCGCAGAGACAGACTTCGTCTCAGAGCCAGTTCCACGTTGATGAGAGCTCCGGCCTGAGTCTCATACACCTCACTGGACCACAGAGCACAGTTCAGGTGGACCTGAGATCCAGAGAGAAAGTTAGACCTGTACCGATCCAGATCCTCATCAGAGACTCTGCTGGTTCCTGTGGGTCCAGACTCACCCACAGGTCCAGGTCCAGGTTCAGCAGTCTGGCTGGTCCGTCTGTCTGCCCGTCACCCTGCTGGTTACAGAAGCAGCACCTGCGTTGGTCTTTGGGCAATGGATCGGGACGAAGACACGCCCCGAGTTTATCCAATAGCACGTCTACTTCCTCCTCCGTTGGCATGGCAACCGCCTCGTTAGAGATGCAACTACCCCTGGGAAAAAAGAGAAAAATGCTAACAGGCTAACCCACTGAGTGTGATGCTAACAGGCTAACCCACTGAGTGTGATGCTAACAGGCTAACCTGCTCAGTGTGATGCTAAAACTCCAGCGTCTCCAGCGGTTACTCTTCATCCTCTTCCCGTGGCGAGACAACAGTGAGTCTTCTCCACCTGGAACTGCCCGGGGGCGGGGCTTTAGCTTCACCTTTACCTGTAAAGCAAGTACAGAGTCGATCAATCATCTAATCAATCAACCAGATGATCAGCTACGACCTTTGATTATCAAGTCAGTCACACAACCCGCCTTGAGGCCGTCCATGCGGGGCCTGGTCTCCATGGTGATGGCGGAGGCGGGTGGGAAGGAGAGTGGTGGGGAGGAGGTTGGGGGAGGGGAGGAGGGAGTATGGAGGAGGGAGTGGACGGCTATGGAGGACATGTTGCTGGTGTACTGATGCTGCACTCTGCTGGGAGGGGGACGCTCAGAGCCGGACAGCGTGACGGGGACAGCAGCCTGCGGACAGGAGGAGATCATGTGGTCAAACTAACAGTGAGGTGTGTCACTTCCTCTAGATCTCAGGTGTCAAGCTCTAAGCCCTCCACGTCATTGTATGTGGCGGGCAAAGAACGTAAGGAAAGTATCCTGTGCTTTTATTTTGAAGGTCATTTTTTATGCAGCGGTGTGCCGTCTATCCTTAATGTTGCGTTCACACCAAAAGCAAAGCAAATTTTCGCGTTGCTTTTGGTGTGACTATATTCGCCGGACTATTTGTATATATATCATATTAATATGATATATTAAATTATATTATATAATATAATATTTATGATATATTATATATATTATCCGTAGCTGCACACAGCCTCTCCAGGAACTGCGTCTGGATGATCAACGTATCCTCCATAGATTATGATTCAACAATGGGATGATGTCAGTGATGTCAGGCGGAGCATCTCAACGCTGATTGGCTAACGACACTGCAGCACAACAATGTTTTGCCGTTGTGTCATTCACATAGTGATCGCATCCATGGTCTAACCTCACACCAGGACATGGTCTAACCTCACACCAGGACATGGTCTAACCTCACACCCAGGACATGGTCTAACCTCACACCAGGACATGGTCTAACCTCACACCCAGGACATGGTCTAACCTCACACCCAGGACATGGTCTAACCTCACACCAGGACATGGTCTAACCTCACACCAGGACATGGTCTAACCTCACACCCAGGACATGGTCTAACCTCACACCAGGACATGGTCTAACCTCACACCCAGGACATGGTCTAACCTCACACCCAGGACATGGTCTAACCTCACACCAGGACATGGTCTAACCTCACACCAGGACATGGTCTAACCTCACACCCAGGACATGGTCTAACCTCACACCAGGACATGGTCTAACCTCACACCCAGGACATGGTCTAACCTCACACCCAGGACATGGTCTAACCTCACACCCAGGACATGGTCTAACCTCACACCCCAGCCCGTTCACTTCGCTCGGCTTCAGCCAATCAGCTTGTAGCTCCTCCACTTCGAGCTAAACACTCAACAAAGTCAGACTGTTTGCTGTTCTGGCTCCTCATTGGTGGAACGATCTCCCCATTGACATCAGGACAGGAAGTCTCTACAGACTAAAAACACATCTTAGTGACGACACCTTGAATAGGGAAGGTAGAGCCGTAGTAGCACTTAAATGTCTCTTACTGATAGCACTTTGTTGTTTAGCACTTTAGTAACACTTAAATGTCTCTTACTGATAGCACTTTGTTGTTTAGCACTTTAGTAGCACTTAAATGTCTCTTACTGATAGCACTTTGTAGTTTAACACTTTAGTAACACTTAAATGTCTCTTACTGATAGCACTTTGTTGTTTAGCACTTTAGTAACACTTAAATGTCTCTTACTGATAGCACTTTGTTGTTTAGCACTTTAGTAGCACTTAAATGTCTCTTACTGATAGCACTTTGTAGTTTAACACTTTAGCAGCACTTAAATGTCTCTTACTGATAGCACTTTGTAGTTTAATGTTATTGAAGAAATTGTACTTGCTTGATTCTTGTTGTTCTGAGTTTGGACTCATGGTTTAATGCACTTATTGTAAGTCGCTTTGGATAAAAGCGTCAGCTAAATGACATGAAATGTGGGTTTCTTAACCCTAAATTAAATGGATGTATATTATAATAAGATAAATTTGCTTATATACATTTATATAAATGAATGTACAATATGTTTACACTTGAATAACCAATAATCAAATGCAAAGACAGTTATTTAACAATGTGTTTGGGAATAGTTACATTTATACATTATATACAGTATATATATTTCTACATCTATACAGTGTTGAGGGCAGCCATGATGCTGATGGGGCCCACGGTGGAAATGAGTTTGACACCCCAGTTCTAGATGGTACGTCACTTCATGGAGTCACTATGATGCACACAGCTGCTCCCGATCAATAACCAATAATCAGATGTCTCACCTGCTTATCAGCTTTTCTGCTCTGCAGGTCAGATGTATAGAGAGCAGAGCAGTTTTGACTGCAGAACAGCAAGCTGGATCTGGATTGACCCTCCTGTGAAACACACACACACACACACACACACACTGACTTCCTGTCTGCCATCTTTGTCATTTCACTCGGTGTGATACAATTCTCTACTGCGTCCTACCTGCTTGAGCTCCTTGACAATTCGGACTCCGTTTCCCAACAGCACCTTGCAGAAGCTGCAACACTGAGACCTGGCAGCAGAAGCGCCGCCATGTTGGATGTAGTCCATTCTGACAGCTGGTGGCAACACACACAAAGATACAAAGCAGTCAATCACAAGTTTACTTCTGTGCGTGCGTGTGTGTGTGTGTGTGTGTGTGCGTGTGCGTGTGCGTGTGCGTGTGTGTGTACAGACCAGCGTTTCCAGCCGCAGCTGTAGGTCTCTGCTGATTGCTTCCTGTTGAACCCTGCGAACACATCAAATGTGATGAATGACATTCAGAAGCATGACTTTTATTTTGAAGGAGAGGATACATTATTTTATTATTTATTTTGTATTATTTATTTTGACCAGAGTGTATCAATAATAATAATAATAAAAATAATAATAATCCATTTAATTTATATAGCGCTTTTCAAGATACTCAAAGACACTTTACATGTTACATTATACACCGTAGACACAGCTACGGGGAGCAATGCAGGGTTAAGTGTCTTGCTCAATAAAATCCTTGTTTTGACTATACTGTAGAGCGGCGCTGAGTGACACCGACTCATGATGGATATAGCAGAATAGTGGCCAGGATTTAAAAAGGGGACGAAACGTGTCAAAACACGTATATTATTACAATAATTGTATAAATATTATAATATATTGTAACATAATATGTCGCAATACGTATCGTATGGTGAGGTGCTTGCCAATTAACAACCCCAGTTAGTGGCATGTAAACTGGGCTTTGTGCAAAGGTTACAAGGTGAACAACCAATAAGTGAAAGACATGTTGACCCGCTGATTAAAACACTGAATGAAACAGCTTCACATCCAGAGGACGCAGGACGTCCAGAATAAAGGTCTAATTGTTCTTTTTCAACGTTTTAATGTGGAAAGAAAGTAACGATTTTGTTTCAGAGCTCAACTTCACTTGAAAATTCCTGAGCTTTTGTAACTCACAGATCGCCTGAACATTAAAACAGTTTCATGTGTGTACATGTACATGCAGTATTTGCTCCCACCTGAGTGAGCGGCACTCGAACTCCGGCCAGCAGGGCCAGAGAGCTTCGTCCGGGGCTGGCGGCTCGGCTCAGCTGGTAGTCAGAGGGGACGGGAACCCGCAGCAGCTCGGCAACCGCCGCCATCACATCTGCTATTTTCTGTAAAGAGAGTCACAGTGGTGTCAAAGTGATGTTACCAGGAGGAGGGGCCACGCATGAACACACGGAGAAACATGTTTACCTGAGCTGCAACAGGGTTCAGGGTTATGGCTATGGTTACCAGGTCTGTGTTAGAGCATGAGGGATGACCCTGATGGTTAGGCTCCGCCTTCACTTCCTGTTTCACTGCAGAGCCCGGACACACAAACAAAACAGGAAAGAAATTAATTATCTGAATGATGTGTTGATCTTTCTTTTCTGTTCACACAACCAACGACCACTCTAAAGTACCACAGCAGTAACAGGTAAAGTACCACTGCAGTAACAGGTAAAGTACCACTGCAGTAACAGGTAAAGTACCACAGCAGTAACAGGTAAAGTACCACTGCAGTAACACGTAAAGTACCACAGCAGTAACAGGTAAAGTACCACTGCAGTAACACGTAAAGTACCACAGCAGTAACACGTAAAGTACCACTGCAGTAACACGTAAAGTACCACAGCAGTAACACGTAAAGTACCACTGCAGTAACACGTAAAGTACCACTGCAGTAACACGTAAAGTACCACTGCAGTAACAGGTAAAGTACCACTGCAGTAACAGGTAAAGTACCACTGCAGTAACAGGTAAAGTACCACTGCAGTAACAGGTAAAGTACCACTGCAGTAACACGTAAAGTACCACTGCAGTAACACGTAAAGTACCACAGCAGTAACACGTAAAGTACCACTGCAGTAACACGTAAAGTACCACTGCAGTAACAGGTAAAGTACCACTGCAGTAACAGGTAAAGTACCACTGCAGTAACACGTAAAGTACCACTGCAGTAACAGGTAAAGTACCACTGCAGTAACAGGTAAAGTACCACTGCAGTAACAGGTAAAGTACCACTGCAGTAACAGGTAAAGTACCACTGCAGTAACAGGTAAAGTACCACTGCAGTAACACGTAAAGTACCACTGCAGTAACACGTAAAGTACCACAGCAGTAACACGTAAAGTACCACAGCAGTAACAGGTAAAGTACCACTGCAGTAACAGGTAAAGTACCACAGCAGTAACACGTAAAGTACCACTGCAGTAACAGGTAAAGTACCACTGCAGTAACACGTAAAGTACCACTGCAGTAACAGGTAAAGTACCACTGCAGTAACACGTAAAGTACCACTGCAGTAACACGTAAAGTACCACTGCAGTAACAGGTAAAGTACCACTGCAGTAACAGGTAAAGTACCACTGCAGTAACAGGTAAAGTACCACTGCAGTAACAGGTAAAGTACCACTGCAGTAACAGGTAAAGTACCACAGCAGTAACACGTAAAGTACCACTGCAGTAACAGGTAAAGTACCACAGCAGTAACAGGTAAAGTACCACTGCAGACCTTTAAGGACCTTCTGAAAGAAGCTTCCATGATTTTATCAAACTGATATTAACATGTCATACTGGTCACATCTGGAGCCTTGTAAGACTGCTGTTCACTGACCTTTTCCCCACGCACAGGGCATCACGGGTATTGTAGGCGAGGGGCAGGGCGAGGGCAGCTCGAGTTTGATCCAGGAGAGGTCAGGGTACCTGCTGACCTCCATGTCCGCCACGCTGTCTGGAGAAGATGACGGGACGAAGCCGTCCGGGCTGTCGCGCCCCGATGAGTCGTGGACCCTGTGGAGGAAAACACACAAAGAAGACGGACAAGTCAGTGAAACATGTCACAACCTGGATAAAAGGCTTTGACAAAGACAAGTTTAAATAAGCATATTATTTATATAATAATAATAATAAAGAACAGAGCAAACGTGGTGAAGATGGAACAGATTTAGAAAATTCTTTTCAACCTTTAAATGTCTGAAAACTGTAAAGATGAGTTTTAATCAGTCATCTAATTGGGCGGGATTTACCTGAGCTCTTCCTGGTTGTTGTGGGGCGGGGTTGGCAGGGAGGCGGGGACATCTACTGTTTTGGTGGCATGGTTTAAAGCCAGAAGCCCGTCCCCTTTCTGATTCACACCTTTCATTGAAGAAAAAAATAATTTCCAGTCAAATATCAGCTGTAGCATCGTTCTACTTCTCATGTTCTTGTGACGCACAAATAGTTGAACTCGATTCATATAGCAAATCATCAACAGCTAGTCCAATTCACCAACTTCTGAAACTAACAGCATTAGTCTACAGTGTTGATGATTGATTTGTGTTTTCTGTTATTATTTCAACAATAAAAGAAGTGAATAATGTTCTGGTTCTAACAGTCCAGGAAGAAAAATAACTGTATTTTACAACTTTTAGGAGAAGTGACAGCTTGAATTGCTCACCCTCATGCTCAGTGATCTCCTTCCTCTCCAGCTCCTCCGTCGTAGCAAAGCCGTTCACCAGTTTCTGCCTGGTGACAGGCGGGGGGGTTGGGGGCAGGGAGGCCGGAGGTGTGGGGGGGTTACTGAGGTTATTCTGCTAGAGGGAGAAATGATGGAGACAAGAGGATTGTTAAAGTTCAGAATCAGTGAAGAAGAAAGTTAAGCTGAGGTAGTAGTACTGCAGTAGTGGTGTGTCGTAGTGCTGTTGTAGTAGTAGTTGTAGTAGTTGTGCGTGCGTGCTGTAGCAGTAGTGCTGCAGTAGTGCTCTAGTCGTGCTGCACTACTACTAAGTACAATAAATATCAGACACTTTAAGACTTTTACTCTTGTAGTATTCTCATAGGAGTCATTTTCCAGTACGGTATCTTTACTTTTACTTAAGTATTGCTTTTGGGTACTTTACCACTGAGTAGTAGTAGTAGTAGCAGTACTGCAGTAGTACCTTGTATATGAGCTGGGAGTAGTAGTCCGTGACTCCGTCCAAGCAGCCGTTACCGAAGGAGCCGGTCAGTCTGGAGTCTCGGCCCAAAGAGGAGCTGCCGTGCGGAGGGAACAGACTCAGATCAATCCCCAGAACCGGCTCCATCAGGGGAAGCACCGACAGCTGGGGGGAGGGGAGAGCAATCAATAATCAATACAGATTGTCAGAAATAATGACAAAGAGGAGAAAGTTAAGCAGTAAGATGATCCAGCTGAAGAGTAAATCAATATCTGAAACATTAATCAGCAACGATTCTAATAGTCAATGAATCCTTCTTAACATCCTCTCTGTTAAAAATCACACATGACAGTACGTCACCTCGGACTGTGGCGGACATTTTATTAACGAAATGCATCACTAGAGAAGATATTACCAAAGAAAAGGAGGCAATATAAAGGAGTCAAGGACCTGTCTGAGGTGAGCCACCAGCGGGTCACAGGAGGTTGTAGAGGAGGCGTTGAGCATCTTCTCCTCCTCCTCCTCTTTCTTTCTCCTCTTGTTTTTGGAAGGAGTTCTATCTTTCTCCGGCTGAGTGAGTCTCTTAAAGCGCTGAGTCTTCTTACTGCCAGACGAGTCCAGGAGATCTGGACTGTCCATCATGACCTGGAGGAGGACACATTTATGCTCAGATATTGCCCTCTAAAACTGAGTGAACAGATCGTCACATGATTTACC
The DNA here is from genome assembly GCF_009769545.1 of Cyclopterus lumpus. Classification (NCBI taxonomy): domain Eukaryota; kingdom Metazoa; phylum Chordata; class Actinopteri; order Perciformes; family Cyclopteridae; genus Cyclopterus; species Cyclopterus lumpus. Next base: position 128,186 of record NC_046985.1, on the reverse strand, counting down.
AATAATTCATAATAAACTCTTCCTGTACTTTTACCAGAGTCGGAGGTCACGTGACCTGACATCCCCAGAGCTTACAGCTAGCTCAGTTAGCTTGCAACTAGCTAATAACTATCTCAATTAACTCACACATAGCTCATCTTGCTCTCAACTAGCCAACTAGCTCAAGGAGCTGGTAATCAGCTTATAATTAACTCAACTAGCTAGCTAATACATAGCAGAAATAACTAATGACTAGCCTGAACAGCTGATAACTAGCTAAGTTAGCTGATAACTAGCTCAACTAGCTCATGACTAGCATAACAAGCTAACAACTAGCTGATAACTAGCTCAGTTAGCTGATAACTAGAACAACCAGCTAATAACTAGATCAACTAACTCATAACTAGCCAACTAGCTTATAACTAGCTCAAGTAGCCGGTAACTAGCTTAACTAGCTAGCTAATAAATATCAGAAATAGCTAATGACTAGCCTGAAAAGCTAAATACTAGCTTAGTTAGCTGATGACTGGATCAACTAGCTAATAACAAAATCAGTTAGCTTAAAGCTAATCTAAAACCTCAGTGGTCATTGGACCCCCTTACCACGTTGACATGGGAGCCAGTCCTGTCCTCTTCCTCAGACCGGACACTCTCATTGGACAGCTGGCGGCGGGCAATGGGCGGGGCCTGGCTGGTGGGGGATGGCGGCATTTTTGCTGGGGACATCTTGTCCTTCAGCAGGTGTCTGAGGAGCTCCTTCCCACCGTCTCCACCATGGAGAGAAGAGGAGGGAAAGAATCCATCACCGTGACCCTCCTCAACCTTGACCGTGCCCCCCCAACATGCTCCTCCCTCCTCACGCTCCTCCTGCTGGGACATGAGGACCAACCCTGAGCTGATTGTATACAATAAATACTGTCAATGCTAATATCACAGCTTAAGAGTGACTGACCTTGACTTCCAGACGAGCTGCATACAGGGAACCTCTCGGACACTCCATACCCAGGACTGAGCCTCTCAGCTGGGCTGCAGAGATGACGGACAGCTGCCTCTCCAGCTCTGATGATGGAGCCAGAGTGGACAGGGAGGAGTTTAGAGAGAATAGTTCTGATTGGTCCATGCTGCACCGGGTGGGCGTGGAGCAGGAAGTGTCTGACACAGCCGGAGTGGGCGGAGCCGTGGTGTCATCAGAGTGCGAAGAGAGCGGTGTCCTGGCTCCTCCTCCGCCAGCTGTGTCGTCTCCATCCCTCTTCCTGCTCCTCTTGTTCTTTGGTTTGTCGTCAGGGATGATGTCCGAGTACAACTGGATGAGGGACACGGGGCCTCCAGAGGAATAGCAAGCAAAGGAGGGGGGGAGAGAGGTAGAGGGGGAGGAAGAGGAGTCGTCGTGTCCAAATCGATGAGCCTGACCTCCAGGATGGAAAGAGGTGCCTGTTGCTCCGATTCCGGTTGGCCGTACTTGTTCCTGGGCTGAGGATCCGGTGGGTTCTGAGAGCCTAGACCTGGTATGGGGGTCCATTGGAGGCCCATGCTCAGGCAGGGCCCTGCCCCGCTCTGCTGTGGCCCTGGGCAGTAGACCTGGGGTTGGGTTTGATCCAGGGGGCAGGGGTCCTCCTGTGAAGCACTGGTAGAGGCCCTGGTTCCGGGGGGTAGGTTTAGCTGCTAGGGGCGACTGGAGGAAATCCTGGGGCAGCTCAGAGCTGAAGAAGGGACTATCACTCCCAGAGGCAAGCGCTGACCCAGCAGGACCTCCAGGTACAGGCTTTTGCCCAACTCGAGCCCCTAACAGAGGTCCAGATAGGGGAATGGCTGCTCCTCCAACTCCAGGAACCATGGTGGCTCCCAGGAGGCTTTGTTGCTCCAGCTCCAGTCTCTGCTGCAGGGAGCGATGACGCTCCACCTGAGGGGAGAAGAAGAACAGCTGTGTGTTTCTACTTCCTGTTCTCTACTAATGAACAACTGTTCGTTTCCACTTCCTGTTCTCTGCAGATGAACAGCTGTTCGTTTCCACTTCCTGTTCTCTGCAGATGAACAGCTGTTCGTTTCTACTTCCTGTTCTCTGCAGATGAACAGCTGTACATTTCTACTTCTTGTTCTCTACTAATGAACAGCTGTTTGTTTCCACTTCCTGTTCTGTGCATATGAACAGCTATACATTACTATGTCCTGTTCTCTGCAGATGAACAGCTGTACATTTTTACTTCCTGTTCTCTACTAATGAACAGCTGTTTGTTTCCACTTCCTGTTCTGTGCAGATGAACAGCTGTGTGTTTCTACTTCCTGTTCGCTGTAGATGAACAGCAGTTTGTTTCTACTTCCTGTTCGCTGTAGATGAACAGCAGTTTGTTTCTACTTCCTGTTCTCTACAGATGAACAGCAGTTTGTTTCTACTTCCTGTTCTCTACAGATGAACAGCAGTTTGTTTCTACTTCCTGTTCTCTACAAATGAACAGCAGTTTGTTTCTACTTCCTGTTCTCTATAGATGAACAGCAGTTTGTTTCTACTTCTGTTTCTCTACAGATGAACAGCAGTTTGTTTCTACTTCCTGTTCTCTATAGATGAACAGCTGTTTGTTTCTACTTCCTGTTCTCTACAGATGAACAGCAGTTTGTTTCTACTTCTGTTTCTCTACAGATGAACAGCAGTTTGTTTCTACTTCATGTTCTCTTCAGATGAACAGCTGTGTGTTTCTACTTCCTGTTCTCTACAGATGAACAGCAGTTTGTTTCTACTTCCTGTTCTCTACAGATGAACAGCAGTTTGTTTCTACTTCCTGTTCTCTACAGATGAACAGCAGTTTGTTTCTACTTCCTGTTCTCTATAGATGAACAGCAGTTTGTTTCTACTTCCTGTTCTCTACAAATGAACAGCAGTTTGCTTCTACTTCCTGTTCTCTATAGATGAACAGCAGTTTGTTTCTACTTCTGTTTCTCTACAGATGAACAGCAGTTTGTTTCTACTTCCGTTTCTCTACAGATGAACAGCAGTTTGTTTCTACTTCCTGTTCTCTACAGATGAACAGCAGTTTGTTTCTACTTCCTGTTCTCTACAAATGAACAGCAGTTTGTTTCTACTTCCTGTTCTCTATAGATGAACAGCAGTTTGTTTCTACTTCCGTTTCTCTACAGATGAACAGCAGTTTGTTTCTACTTCCTGTTCTCTACAGATGAACAGCAGTTTGTTTCTACTTCTGTTTCTCTACAGATGAACAGCAGTTTGTTTCTACTTCCTGTTCTCTATAGATGAACAGCTGTTTGTTTCTACTTCCTGTTCTCTACAGATGAACAGCAGTTTGTTTCTACTTCTGTTTCTCTACAGATGAACAGCAGTTTGTTTCTACTTCATGTTCTCTACAGATGAACAGCTGTGTGTTTCTACTTCCTGTTCTCTACAGATGAACAGCAGTTTGTTTCTACTTCCTGTTCTCTACAGATGAACAGCAGTTTGTTTCTACTTCCTGTTCTCTACAGATGAACAGCAGTTTGTTTCTACTTCCTGTTCTCTATAGATGAACAGCAGTTTGTTTCTACTTCCTGTTCTCTACAAATGAACAGCAGTTTGCTTCTACTTCCTGTTCTCTACAGATGAACAGCAGTTTGTTTCTACTTCCGTTTCTCTACAGATGAACAGCAGTTTGTTTCTACTTCCGTTTCTCTACAGATGAACAGCAGTTTGCTTCTACTTCCTGTTCTCTACAGATGAACAGCAGTTTGTTTCTACTTCCGTTTCTCTACAGATGAACAGCAGTTTGTTTCTACTTCCTGTTCTCTACAGATGAACAGCAGTTTGTTTCTACTTCCGTTTCTCTACAGATGAACAGCAGTTTGTTTCTACTTCCGTTTCTCTACAGATGAACAGCAGTTTGTTTCTACTTCCTGTTCTCTACAGATGAACAGCAGTTTGTTTCTACTTCCGTTTCTCTACAGATGAACAGCAGTTTGTTTCTACTTCCTGTTCTCTACAGATGAACAGCAGTTTGTTTCTACTTCCTGTTCTCTACAGATGAACAGCAGTTTGTTTCTACTTCCTGTTCTCTACAGATGAACAGCAGTTTGTTTCTACTTCCTGTTCTCAACAGATGAACAGCAGTTTGTTTCTACTTCCTGTTCTCTACAGATGAACAGCTGTGTGTTTCTACTTCCTGTTCTCTACAGATAAACAGCAGTTTGTTTCTACTTCCTGTTCTCTACAGATGAACAGCAGTTTGTTTCTACTTCCGTTTCTCTACAGATGAACGGCAGTTTGTTTCTAATTCCTGTTCTCTGCAAATGAACAGCAGTTTGTTTCTACTTCCTGTTCTCTACAGATGAACAGCAGTTTGTTTCTACTTCTGTTTCTCTACAGATGAACGGCAGTTTGTTTCTAATTCCTGTTCTCTGCAAATGAACAGCAGTTTGTTTCTAATTCCTGTTCTCTGCAAATGAACAGCAGTTTGTTTCTACTTCCTGTTCTTGACAGATGAACAGCTGTACGTTTTTACTTCCATTTATGTACAGATGAACAGCAGTTTGTTTCTACTTCCTGTTCTCAACAGATGAACAGCAGTTTTTTTTCTACTTCCTGTTTTCGACAGATTGAACAGCTGTACTTTTCTACTTCCTGTTCTCTAGAGATGAACAGCAGTTTGTTTCTACTTCCTGTTCTCTACAGATGAACAGCTGTACGTTTCTATTTCCTGTTCTCTGTAGATGAACGGCAGTTTGTTTCTACTTCCGTTTCTCTAGAGATGAACAGCGGTTTGTTTCTACTTCCTGTTCTCTGTAGATGAACAGCTGTGTGTTTCTACTTCCGTTTTTCTACAGATGAACAGCTGTACGTTTCTACTTCCTGTTCTCTGCAGATGAACAGCGGTTTGTTTCTACTTCCTGTTCTCTGTAGATGAACAGCGGTTTGTTTCTACTTCCTGTTCTCTGTAGATGAACAGCGGTTTGTTTCTACTTCCTGTTCTCTGTAGATGAACAGCTGTGTTCTCTGAGTGATGATGGTGTGATGTTTCACCTCCTGCATGAGCTGAACTCTCTGCCTCTCCTGCTGCTCCCTCAGCTTCTCCCTCCTCTCCCTCTCCTGGAAACCCTCACTGAACGGGTTGTTATCGTCAAACTTCACCTGCAGGTCGTGGAGACAGAAATCAGCTCTGCGTGCTGAGGAGCTTCACCCGTTGTGCAGTTAGATCCTCTGTGGTACCTCCATTAACATCAGTTATTTAAAAAAGTCAAACTAAAGGACAGGAAAGTAAAAAAAAACATGTTTTTTTGTTTTCCTCTTAGTTCATTAAATATTTCCTGCGTACTGATGATCAAAAAGCTGTTTGATTTTGAATCTTGTCTCATTTCCATCTTCCGCATGATGCAAGTCTCATGGACTCTGGAGCCGAGACGATTGGTCGATGGATTAATCAATCCAGAGGTTTTCATATCCATGCCTGCAGCCTTCTTAAATTGGTAAAATAAATGATGTCTTCTGACATTTTATAGACCAAAGAAATCATCAACTAATGGAGCGTGTTGACGTTTTCTCACTGAAACTCAACGTGAACAAACGTGTTTAATTAATTTCTTTCCTCCTGAAACCTTCATAAGCCGATTCTTTTTGTCAGACGTCACTAAACCTCCAGGTGAGTTACCTGAGGGGGGGCAGCGGCTGCGTCCCCTGCTGCTCCATGGGTACCTCCGGCGGGGACCCCAGTGAAGACTGCTGGAAGGGTCTGGGTGTGTGGTGGAGCCTGGAGAGCTTTAGGCAGGACGGAGGGCATCTGAAGTGGCATTCTCTGACCCATCAACCCGGGGGTCTCGACCCCTGGGGTCCAACCAGGGGGGGCGTTTGGAACACGGACCACTGTGGGGCTGCCCAGGTGGGGCTGCATGGACACCATGGGCTGGGAGAAGTGGGTCTGGGGGATGGGGGGCACTCCTGCAGCTCTCTGCTGCTGCTGTTTAGTCCTGTAGTCCTCAATCAGCTCAGCATGGTCCTTCTGCTGCTTCCGGATCTGAACACAAACTCAGTGAAACCAACCCTGCATGTACAGAATCCTGATACCATGAATACACTCACAGGAGTTTATTTTGACTCAACCACACATTCAAGTACTCACTAGAGCACCAAACGTGGATTAATCCGCCGCTTAAAATAGTCCCAGACAAACGCACAATTCCGTTTGATAAAAAACTAAAGTGAAACTCTTTCCGAGTGATTTAAAGACAGAAGCTGCCACACTCACATGATACTCTCACCTGCTGTGAGAGTATCATGTGAGGTACCGTCCTGTATGTGCTTGTGTACCTGCTCCAGCTGTTTCTGGACCGCCCCCTGCTGCTCCGTGATGTTGTGGAACTGGGCGGCGTCATCCTCGGCGAGAGCTCGTCCGGCCTTCTTGGCTGTTCTCTGTTTGGCCGACAGAGATTTCTTGGCCTTGCGGTGAGCTGCGAGCTGGTCCTCCAGGAGGCGCTGCTGCATCTGCAGGAGCCGTTGCGTCTCCCCCAACCATTCCTCGTACTTACGGCACTGAGACTCGTCTGCAGGACACAGGACAGCTTCACGCACAAGAATGGACTTCACAGGGACGAGGACACGTCTTTAGAAATCAACAACATATTGTTTTTCCTGCTTATTTAACATCTGAATCCAGGGCCACGTTGTTGGAATTATCTTCTCATACTCACTGACGAAGCCCGGGCCAAAGCTGGGAGGGTTCGGTCGCACCAACTGAGGTTTCAATTTCCCGTCCTAAAAAGAGAAGAGACAAAGACATCAGGACACGAAAGGCAGAAAGAGATACTCTTCATTATTCTCTGTGTTTAAATAGTTCTCATCATGTTGTCATGGTTCTACACACCTGAACCACCAGATGTGGAGGCTGAGGAGTCCCCTCTGGACACGGAGCCACTGGGGCCACGGGAGCTACCGGAGCCTGCTGGAACCTGACATACACACACACGGTCGGTTAATCTTTAATGAAGATGTGGAAAACAAAACAAAAAAAGAACCAATCATCTGCTTCATCGGCAGTGAAACTTGGCACAAGAAGTCAGAGGTCATCCTACCTGTTGATGACCATGGGGTTGAGTCCCAGGTTGCCCTGGGTCATGACCTTGTTGATGCCCTTCAGAGCCACCATCTTGGCCTTCATGATGGGGTCAGAGATGGAGTCAAAGTCTGCTGAGAACACACACACACACACACAATTACCCATCACATTAAATGCATACCACCTCCCAAAACAACAACGGTAAAAGATGAAACAGCAATAAGGTAAACAGGAGCACTTTATAGAAAGGTCCGTCAGGTTCAGGTCTTACTTATATTAGGTAACACAGGGTCTGTGGTAGACCTCTGTCTGATTAGGGCCTGCATCTGTTTCTGCTGCTGCTGCTCCTGGCGCTCCTGGTCCAGGAGTTCTTGCAGGAGTAGCGGTTGCTCCTCCAGGAGCAGAGGCCTGTGCTGGTCCTGGTCCTGGGTGAGGAGAGCCTGTCCCTGTCCCTGGGTGGAGGATCCCTGGTGTGGAAGCTGTGTCTGAGGGTTGAGAAGGAGGCGAGGCTGGGAGGGTTGGAGGGACAGCGGTTGAGGCAGTGCAGGAGGGCCCTGAGGAGTCAGACTGTTGGGGGCAGAAACTGGGAGACTCTGTGGGTGGGGGGTGAAGAGAGCGGAGGGGTAGGGTCCAAACGGTCTCTGCTGCTGCTGGAAGGCAGATTGTTGACCTGCAGATGAGAGGGACTTAAATAAATACTAGGGATGGGAATCACCAGAGGTCCCACGATACTGCGACATGCCGAGTTGTCCGATGTATTGCGAACTGCAAATTATCCCCAAAGGAAAACTTTGTCAACATATTTTATTACATTACATTTAATTTAAATTACGCTTTTATCCAAAGCGACTTACTAATACAGCTACAGGGAGCAATTCAGGGTTAAGTGTCTTGCTCAAGGACACATAGAACCGCCGGTCCTCTGATTGAAAGACGGACTTGCTAACCACTGACCCACAGTGGCCCATTATCTAATAAGTAGGGCTGGGCACGTTAACACGTGATAAATACGTTAACGTAGCAATCCATTAACTCCAACAATGATTTTTATTTTTGATGCCAAGAGCTACCCAAACAAATGCCTTGGCCAAGTGGAGAGCAACGGACTGCAGGCCGAGTCCTGTAGTGTGTATGAGCCTCCCTCAATACGCACTGGTGTGTTAGACCTTAGTGTTGATAAAGGACTCATCTCTGTACTGGTCTCATTAGACCTTAGTGCTGATAAAGGACTCATCTCTGTACTGGTCTTGTTAGACCTTAGTGTTGATAAATGACTCATCTCTGTACTGGTCTCGTTAGACCTCAGTGCTGATAAAGGACTCATCTCTGTACTGGTCTTGTTAGACCTTAGTGTTGATAAAGGACTCATCTCTGTACTGGTCTCGTTAGACCTTAGTGCTAAAAAAGGACTCATCTCTGTACTGGTATGATTAGACCTTAGTGCTGATTAAGGACTCATCTCTGTACTGGTCTCGTTAGACCTTAGTGCTGATAAAGGACTCATCTCTGTACTGGTCTTGTTAGACCTTAGTGCTGATAAAGGACTCATCTCTGTACTGGTCTTGTTAGACCTTAGTGCTGACACAAAGCCTTGATTGGTGATGCACCATCATATCTTAAGGAGCTTGTAGTACCATATTGCCCCACTAGAGAGCTGCTCACTAAATGCGGGGCTACTTGTGGTTCCTAGAGTCCTAAAAAGTAGGATGGCAGCCAGAGCCTTCAGTTATCAAGCTCCTCTTTTATGGAACCAGCTTCCACTTTCAGTCGGGGAGGCAGACACAGTCACCTCATTTAAGAATAGACTTAAGACTTTCCTGTTTAATAGTGCTTATAGTTAGGGCTGAATCAGGTTTGCCCTGGATATGCTGCTATAGGCTTATAGGCTGCTGGGGGATGTTTTAGGATACACTGAGCACCTATCTCCTCTTCTCTCTCTCCTTATGGATGAATTTACATCTCTCCATTGCAACTCTGCTTCCTCCCCGGAGTCTTTGTGACTTCACGTCTCATAGGGTCCATTGGACCTGGAGGTGTCTGATGCCTGGTGAGCCGGCCTCCCGCGTTGGCCCTGCTGATCGCCCCTGCTGATGCCCCGCATCATTATTTTTGGGGAGTTTTTCCTGATCCGATGTGAGGTCAAAGGTCAGGGATGTCGTATGTGTACAGATTGTAAAGCCCTCTGAGGGGAGTTTGTGATTTGTGATATTGGGCTATACTAAATAAACTGAATTGAAAAATTGAATTGAATTGAATAACCTAGAGTATAGATTTAGACCAATAATCTATACAGTAGAAATACAGATCAATAATCTATCCAGTAGATACAGATCAATAAAATACGGTTCATATTTGTTACCTCCAGTCATGGGGGGGTGAACCCTGGGACCCATGCCCAATGACGGAGCCTGTTCTTGGTTCTGGCTGGAGCCTGCGGCCTCAGACATTGGAGCTCCTGGACCTGGTCCTGGAGGTCTGGGGGGTCTGCTGGTGGTGACTACCCCAGGATGAGGTGTAGGTTGCTGAGAAGCAGAAGTGCCATCCTGCACTTCCTGTTTGACTTGGCTGATCAGACCGTCTGTCTTTCTGGACCCGCTGGCTCCATCCCTCTTCTCCCCCCCCCCTTTCTCCTCCACCGGTTCCCCCAGGTCCAGCTCCTCGTTGAACATGTCTTTCTTGTCCTCCAGATTGAGCTCGGGGTCGGCGTAGGCGATTAGGTCAAACTTCCCCGACAGCAGGAAGTCGTCGAGGTGGAGGTCATTAGGACCCAGATCGAGGTCCTCTTTACCTGAAACAGCCAGCAGGAGGTTGGTTATGATTATGATGATCTATTCTGAATAAATATGACAACATGAAGATGTATCTACTCCGTCCTGGATCTGAGGAGAGCCAGATGTGACTCCTGTGCTCTTACCGTCTTCAGGGTCCAGGTTCAGGTTGAGGTCCACCAGATCTTTCACCTCCACGTCTTCCAGGTCCTTCACGGCAGAGTCCTCCCCCTCCAGGTGCTCCTCCGGGAGCGCGGACTCTCTGTGGCCCAGGTGCTGCTGGTTCAGCTGTTCCATCGCAATGGGCGGGCCCAGCGCCGGCTCCCCCATCCGGGCCTCCGGACCAGGCCTGACGGGAGACTGCTGGGGGTCTCTCGGGGACAGCAGCGGGGTCTCGGGCAGAGAGAAGGACAGACTCAGGCGGTTCTCGGGGGCGCGATGTCGGAGCTCGATGTAGGGCTGTCCCATGATACTGTGCTGTTGGAGGGGGAGGGATCGGGGGAGGAAGGGCTGGGGGACACCTGGGGGGAAGCAAGGGAGCTATCAGTGACTGTACAAATAATTGAATCAATTAATGAACAAGATATGTTTGTATCTGCCACTAGATTCATCAGAGAAAAGATGACATCATTCTTAAATCATGCAGGTTCACCAGAGACTCCAGCAGAGACCAGACCACTGTGGACCCCTTTATTCTCCAGGGACCTCCAAAGTAAACCATCTTCCATGCAACAGCTTTGTTAAAGAGCGGTTGATAAACTCACCAGACATCATGTGTAGCTGAGCGCCGGGAGCCGGGACGGGTCGGATGCCGGTGAACTCCACAGGCCTCTTCATCTGGAAAGTGACTCCCTCCACCATACTGAGCCCAGATCCAGACACCGCTCCCTGGGGAGGACGTGAGAAGGAGTCCTGGAGACCCGCTGGAGCTCCTGGAGGAACACCAAACCTGGAGGAGCGAGGAGGAGATGAGTGAACCAGAACACATCCTCAAATCAGGTCAGGACCATGTTTTGAGGCTCTTCTCACCTCAGGACTGGTCCTTGGACTGGCAGCTCTCTGGAGGTGAACCCCCTCTGCTGCTCCCCAGGGAAACCTCCAGGGAACATGGGGGCCGGAGCTCCCGCTGCACCACAAGGCCTCACTGTGCCAGGGTAAGGGGGTGGGGGACGTCCAAACAGGTCTAAAGGAGGAGCAGTTAAGGGGTCTGGCTTGGACCAGTGTTGTGGTGTGGCGGGACCAAGGGCAGGTCCAGCAGCATGAGGTCCAGAAGGTCCTGGTTCCTGCAAACCTTTCTCCTGCCGTAACACACTCTTCTGCTGCTGCTGCCTCAGGATGAGCTGCCGGAGACGCTGACGCTGCACAGAAACAGAACAGTAGAACTCAGCAGATCCCAAAAACCAGGACCAACCAGCCCAGAACTGAACCTTCCTCAGACACCTGGCCTACCTGTCTCAGCTTCTCCTCCGAATCACCAAGCTGAGGCAGCATGCTCATTGGTCCATCTAAAGGAGCCACAGTCATGACTGCCATTTCATTGGTTGTTGTCTTTTCCATCTGAGAGGGTCCTGCTGTCATGCGACTCTGCTCAAAGGGGTCGTGACCCGGAGTCGGACCGGCAAAGAAAACACTCTCCTCTGATATCCCAGGGTCCTTCAGGGTCTGGCTGTTGGGGGTTGAGGGAAATAAGTCTTGCTGCTGTTGTCTTCCTGGAGACTGCTGCAACGGAGCGAAAAACTAAATTAAACAAACGCTGCAGTACAGACACGTAGATGATAGTAGAGACACTAGACTATAATACATGTATGTAGACTATAATACAGACACAGACTATATTACAGACACATATACTACAATACAGACTACAATACAGGCACTTAGACTACAATACAGGCAATACAGGCACGTAGACTACAATACAGACACGTAGACTATAATACAGACACGTAGAATATAATACAGAAATGTAAACTATAATACAGACAGACTATAGTACAGATAAGTATACTATAGTACTAGTACAGACATGTAAACTAGACTGTAATAGACACAGACTATAATACAGACACAGACTACAGTATAGACACACAAGACTACAGTACAGACACTTAAACTAGACTGTAATAGACAGACTATAATACAGACATGTAGACTAGACTATAATACAGACATGTAGACTAGACTATAATACAGACACGTAGACTAGACTATAATACAGACACAAACTATAGTACAGACAGTCTATAGTATAGGCACGTAGACTGTAATAGATGTAGACTATAACACGTAGACTATAGTATAGACCAAAGGTGGGCAAACTACGGCCCGCGGGCCGGATCTGGCCCGTTGGGCGTTTCGATCCGGCCCGCCAAGTATTATGAATTATAAATTATAGTAAAGACCTCTGTAACGCTTCGTACCCTCGGGGCTGCGTGTGCGCTCTCGTGCAGCAGAACACGGCAGGTTAAAGAGCGCCGTCACGCTTTCTGCTGCAGGAGAGCGCGCACAAACAGCCTGAAAGAGCTGAGCAATAAATGAGCATTAAGAAACATCGATGCTGGTCTGTTGCCGTCATCGTGCTTCAGGAAACTCAAGTCGGGAACGGAGAAGCGTCACCCCCCCACCGTAATGTACCGCATACCGCTGGAAAGAGATCACTGTAATGTACCGCATACCGCTGGAAAGAGATCACCGTAATGTACCGCATACCGCTGGAAAGAGATCACTGTAATGTACCGCATACCGCTGGAAAGAGATCACCGTAATGTACCGCATACCGCTGGAAAGAGATCACTGTAATGTACCGCATACCGCTGGAAAGAGATCACCGTAATGTACCGCATACCGCTGGAAAGAGATCACCGTAATGTACCGCATACCGCTGGAAAGAGATCACCGTAATGTACCGCATACCGCTGGAAAGAGATCACCGTAATGTACCGCATACCGCTGGAAAGAGATCACCGTAATGTACCGCATACCGCTGGAAAGAGATCACCGTAATGTACCGCATACCGCTGGAAAGAGATCACCGTAATGTACCGCATACCGCTGGAAAGAGATCACCGTAATGTACCGCATACCGCTGGAAAGAGATCACCGTAATGTACCGCATATCGCTGGAAAGAGATCACCGTAATGTACCGCATACCGCTGGAAAGAAATCACCGTAATGTACCGCATACCGCTGGAAAGAGATCACCGTAATGTACCGCATACCGCTGGAAAGAGATCACTGTAATGTACCGCATACCGCTGGAAAGAGATCACCGTAATGTACCGCATACCGCTGGAAAGCGCCGCTTCTTAGTGTTTACAATCCTTTGGAATTACGGCTTAATGCTTTCGAAGAGTTACGGTAATTTGAATTTGGCATGTCACTTTCTGTCGCCGGAGACGGGGTTCGTACTACAAGAGTTTTTTTTTTTTTTTAATTAACAGCTGCATCCAGAGTATTTTTCCTCGGCATAACAAACGCACATCAAACCCACAGGATTGCACCTCCCTGGACCAACAACACTATTCCACTGAAACGGTTTCTTCACTTTTTAGTTATTGGCTTTTACTTGTAATTCATATTGGTTCACACAAACACTCCATCAGGGGCGTCGTTGGGCCTATTTTAGGGGCGGCTACAGAATGTGTCTGTCGGTAGTAGTTAACGAGTGTTACCTGCTTACATTCAGGTTTACCTGTAAATCTAGGTAGTTACAGAATGTGTCTGTCTGTAGTTGTTAACAAGTGTTACCTGCTTACATTCAGGTTTACTTGAGGCAAATGAAAGGGAAGTTAGAAACTGCCTCCATTGAGCGAGTGTGAACGACGAGAATTCGAAATACAATAAATAACTATCGACATCTCTCTATTATTTGCATTAATATAGATTATTATAATATTTTTTCCATTGAATGGTATATTTGACACTGAACTAGTTCATCTTTATCTCAGTGATAGTGTCCAAATGAGCATAAAATATCACTATGACCCTGAAATTCTGTCTCTTGTGTTATCTGATACTGGCCCGGCCCGGCAATGTGGTCTAGCACAGACACATACTATAGTACAGACACAGACTACAGTACAGACACAGATTATCGTACAGACATGTAGACTATAGTACTAGTACAGACACGTAGACTATAGTACAGTCACATAAACTAGACTATCATACAAGACATGTAATCTATAGTACAGACACGACATACAGAGACGTTACCTGGTGGAGTGTTGGGGTGAAGGTCACTGTCTCTCCAGACAGCCCTGGAACCAAAGGGGATGATCCGGATCCTGCAAGTTGAGGAGAGAAGATCTCCATTGGGGCCTGGCTGAAGGGCTCTGGGGCCTTCTGCGGCCGTGGTGTTGAGGGCTGCTGGGCGTAGGGATCCAACAAGGGTCGTGGTGGACCGGCGGGCTGGGTGTAAGTGTCGGTGTTCCGCTGAACCCCCGGCGATCGAGGGAAGTGGTCGGTGACAGTGGGGCAGGGAGTCCCCGGGTTAGATGCGTAAGGGTCGAGGTTTGGGTGGGAGGGGGACGGACGCCTGCTGGTAGACTGCTGGTTATACTGGTCCAGTCTCAGTGCAGGCGGTGTGGTGAGGTATGTGGGGTCAGAATGAGGGTGTGGCGTACCAGGAGTCTGAGGGTTGGTGTATGGGTCAGGCGAGGGCCTGGAGGTCAAAGGTGAGTGCTGGGTGAAGGGGTCAGTCATCGGCTGGCTGTAGTCAACTCTGGGGGTGCCTAGCGTCTGGGCATAGGGGCTGCGGTGGGGGGAGCCCAGTCCAGACAGCGGACTGGTGGGGAAGAGCGGATCCTGTGACTGGGAGAGAGCAAAGCCCAGATCTGTGGGTCTGGACAGGTCCCTCCTTCCTGCTCCTCCTGCGGTACCAAATACCTCCAGTTGAAGCTGGTGCTGAGGAGGCATGGGGGCTTTAAACAACCCGCCCTGCACCGGTTCACCACCGCGACCATAAAGTTCAGACACCGCAGCACGCATGGTACTGCTGTTGTGAGGCCGCTGGTAGGAATCCGCTGCTCGGATACCTATGTGTCGGGCTGAAGGGTCGGGGGCCGAGCCAGAGGGGGGGCTCATCATACCTGCCCTGTTCTGCTGCAGTCCTGGGAGGAGAAAACAAGGAGGAGACGTCACTGGGAGGAGAAAACAAGGAGGAGACGGTCTCTGTGAGGAGAAAACAAGGAGGAGACCTTGACCTCCTCCCAGTCAACAAAGTCACAACTGTTTGCTGTGCTGGCTCCTCATTGGTGGAACGAGCTCCCCATTGACATCAGGACAGGAAGTCTCTACAAACTAAAAACACATTTTAGTGACTACACCTTGAATAGGGAAGGTAGAGCTGTAGTAGCACTTTAGTAGCACTTAAATGTCTCTTACTGATAGCACTTTGTAGTTTAACACTTTAGTAGCACTTAAATGTCTCTTACTGATAGCACTTTGTAGTTTAACTTTATTGAAGAAATGTTACTTTCTTAATTCTTGTTGTTCTGAGTTTGTACTCATGGTTTATTGTAAGTCGCTTTGGATAAAAGCGTCAGCTAAATGACATAATGTAATGAGACCCTCGATGGGAGGAGACAGAGTTACCTCGGGGCGACTATGGTCAGTGGTTAGCAGGTCCATCTTTCAATCAGGGTGTTGGTGGTTCAATCCCCACCCTAGTCTAGAGCAACACACTTAACCCCTGTAGCGTGTCTACGGTGTATGAATGTAACATGTAAAGTGTCTTTGAGTACCTTATAAAGCGCTATATGAATTAAATGGATTATTATTATTATTACTACTACCTTGTTGGGGTCCGAGGGTCCTGGAGACATCGGAGGTTTTGGAGTCGGGGGACGGTGCAGGAGAACCAAAGGCATCGTGGGCTGGGGAGGAGCTGAGGGAGTTGTGACGCTGCTGCTGGGGGGCTCCGGAGCCACCAGCCTGCGAGGAGGGTGGGCGGGGAGGCCCTGCTATTTTAATGTAGGGTTCCCAGGGTGAGGAGGGACGGGAGGAAGGCGGGGAGAACATCTGAGGGGAGGAAGGGGGCTGGTGGAGGGGAGAGGAGGGGAGGGGGGAGGGAGGGAGCGAGGAGAAGCCGGAGGGGGGAGGGGCTTGCGGTCTGAGGAAGACGTCGTCAGCTAGTCCCGAGCTCTGCAGGAGGAGGTGCTGTCTGGATGCCGGTGGTTGGAGCGGGGAGGTGTCGCCCCTGGGTGCCGCGGGGCTTTGGCTGCCGGCGTCCGGAGACAGCTGGCCAGCGAGCTGCACCTGCTTCTGCTGGAGGAGCTGCTCGCTCTTCACCTGCTCCAGCTTCTGACTGGCCTCCATCTTCGCCAGCTGCTTGCTCTTCTGACGCATTTGCTGAAAGAGAGAAACGGGAGCACGGAGAGGAGAACGGACGGGAACACAGGAGTCAGCGTCTCTACGTCTCCACACGAGGTCCAACATGACGGCAGTTCGTAACGCTCGCTTTCCCTCTCTCTCTGCGTAATGGCAATCAGTATGAAGGAGTCTTTCATTTAACGTACTGGGGATCAAACGTGTGACTGATGATCATTCAGACTGTGTGTGATGTGTTGGGGGGGAGGGGGGCTCTGCTGTCTGTCTCTCACCTGGTTAATATACCTGCAGTGATACCTGCTCACTGTGAATGTCAAGCTGCTGTCGTCCTTCAGTCGGGCCCTGGTTCTGGACTTCCCGTCACATGGTCTCATTTGGACCCCGATACGTCGAGTTGAGCCCCTATACCAACGTTCCTGCAGTACTTAATGTGGTCCATGTTTACGGCTCACCTCTTTGGTTGGTTTCAGACCCCCCCCCTAATGACTACAATGTTGATCACATTTCAAGCTGCTCATGACTGGCTCAACACGGTCCTAATGGCTCCTGGGCTAGTCTAAAGGACCAGTACAGTGCTGCTACCATAGCCTGAAACCACATGAAAACCACAGCATCCCGTTCTCCAATCAGTGTGCGTGGATGTTGAAGGACGGCAGCAGATCAACACTTTAGAATAAAATCAGTCAGTTCTGAGACGGACTGAGGCCACGGACAACAACTCTGGGTCAACTCAGACTGCAATGAGCGCTCTGTTCCCAAAAACCTGAAATGTAAAGTGGCCCAGAGAAGATAACCGTGAGCCGTCCTGGGTCCATGTGTCTGAAATCCTCTTTGCTTTCGGAGCGTCTTACCAAGACATTTCTAGTTTCCAGTGTTTCGGTCCTGGAGGTCAATGATGAGGAAAACACCAGAGTTCAGTGTGTGAATACGAAGAAGAGTTCTCCATAACTGAACATCTCAAAACAAGTTTGAATTAGCAATGAATCCTCAAACCAACTCTTAACCAGTTAATAACCAGCTATTAACCAGCTGCTTGCTGACCAGATATTAACTGCTCATTGACCATCCACTGACAGGCAATTAACCAGCTATTAACCAGCTGATGAACTCCAGGTGAACCTAGTGAAAACTGTGTGTGGACCAGCAGAAGGAGCTCCAGGACAGGAAGAGGATTTCAGAGGGTCATGGATCCGGGAAGTCCGCCTGGAACGAGTTTGCCTTGAGATCTTACCAGAGCCTCTTTGCCACCTCCTGCTACAGATGCCTGGTAGGGACAACCTTTATCTGTTGGTGATTTTAGGGCTTTGCTTTGGGGGGGATTTTCCTGCCTCTTCTTACCGGCTCCCCATCTGTCTTTTACCTCTCCCTTTTCAATGACAATTACATCACAGGTATTAGTTGAGTCAGTGAGTGAGGCTCAGCATGCACATCATCAATGGCACAATGAAAAGTCCCATGACCCCGACCCCCCTCCCACATGCAGCCTGGTGGTTACCAGGGTTACTACTCAGAGAGAGAGAGAAACCAACAGCACCCCAATGCCGTTTGGCCCACATGAGATTAGTCATTGAACTACATGAAGAAACTCATTACAGACTTCTGTAAATGAATGTTTTTATTACAAAAACCTCATAGTTCAATAATTAATAAAGTTACAATAATTAGGGATTCAATTGATAACAGTAATGGCACCTGGATCAGCAGCAGAAAGCAGGTAGATAATGAACCCATTCAGAATTAAACTTTTGTGATGACGTTAAAGACTTTGATGGGCCATGTGTGTGTGTGTATATATATATAATATTAAGTGATGTAAACCGGAGTATACAACATTAAATCCTGTGGGGCGTGACTGGAGGCTGGTGTCAATTCCTCTCTCTGGTTCTAATTCATGGGGGTTGATGTGTTGAGGAGAAACACCCTGAAACGCTGCTCACCTGTCTGAACTTCCACTCCTGCTCCTGTTCGGACTCTTTGGGCCTTAACGGGTCCCTGAACACCTCTGCCTCCATGGAAACAGGGTCATAATGTCCCGGCGGCAACGGTAGCGGCAACGGTAGCGGCAACGGTAGCGGCAACGGTAGCGGCAACGGTAGCGGCAACGGTAGCGGCAACGGTAGCGGCAACGGTAGCGGCAACGGCTGCTGCGAGGGCTGGTGGCGTTTGAGTGGCTCGTTGGACAGCTGCACCTTGTTGATGCGCTGAGTCGCCCGGTTATCACGAGCTTTTTGCTGGTGGAGAGAAAACAAAACACGGGACTCGAACACGTGATGACACTATTGTAACTAGTCAATACAACAGTGTTTATGCCGTGTCTTAGTTTTCTGTGGGATATTCTGCACCGCTGTGCACAGAGTTTAATCTGGACATTTTTCAGGGTTCACACTTTGACCAAATTTCCATGACTTTGGAAATTTGCTGTGGTGAGCTAGCCGGTGATCGGGGTGCTGTAGCTTCGCTAGCTGTAGCTTTGCTATCTGTAGCTGCAGCTATGCTAGCTGTAGCTAGCGAAGCAACAGCTAGCGAACCTGCAGCGCTCTGGTGTCTGCTTCCTTTAGCATGGCTCATTAGCCGCCTCTCCCATGTTTGACATGTCGAATGTTTTGCCACCACACGACCGCCACTGTGCTCGTCTGGGTCTTTGTTTGTTGTAACACATGACGTGTACTTCTCCATAGCCAAGCATGGTTCCATCTACACTTCCCTGGCAGAGTGGATTATCCCTGAGCTACTGTTGCTATGGCCACCAAACCTTTCAGTTAAGGTGCGTTCACTCGTATAAGAGCGTATGCCTGGTTATATTTTGAGCGTCTTTCTTTTAAAAGCATATTCATTATTTCAAACTCAAATCAACATATGAATAAAACACATTTTCATTCAGGTTTTCCATGAACGTACGAACCCTGACGTTTCCTCATCAGAACACACGTGGATCACACAGATTTGATGAAACACCTGGAGCATGATGAATCCGAGGCTCAGAGATGGAAGGTAACCTCATGGCATCTCTATGACAAAGACTCTTCAGTTAAAAACTCACCACGAAGGGAGCTCGGTCCTGAGAACTGGCTTTCCTCCACAGCTTGGAGATCTGCTTCACCCTGGTGGACCAGTCTGCACACACACGCCGACGGTTAGTGTGTGTCTGTGTGTGTGTGTGTGTGTGTGTGTGTGTGTGTGTGTGTGTGTGTGTGTGTGTGTGTGTGTACCAGGGTGCTGCTCTCTCAACTGGGGGAACGTGGTGTTGCAGTACAGCACCGGGGCGACGGTGGCCATCTCTCCCAGCGTTTCTTCCTTCTCCCACTTCAACATGCCCCTCTGAGCCGTCGACATCACATCCCGCTCGCTCTCTCCTGCCGACACCCGATTGGTTGAGGCTGACCCAGGGGCGGTGCTCTCAGCAGGTGGTACCCTAAAGCATGCTGGACTCTGGGCGCCGCCGGATACCATTTTAGGAAAATGAGGAGCAGCTCCCATAAGGCCGTTCATCAGCGGAAGACGAGGAAACACAGCTGTTGCAGAGAGACAGAGGTTTGATTATCAATCTATAATAATCAACCATTCGTTATTTCAGTTGCACTCACTAAATCTCATTGGTCACGTTGGACTGCTTTCATCAACTCACAAGAGACAGACCGACAATAAATTAATATCTTGATATCTCAGATGTCTGAGTAACCAGCCTACAAGGCCTCCAGAAGCTTGTTTCTCATTATAAATTACTTTCAGCTCTGGTTTCAATAGAAACAGTTTCCTACTGTAACATTACCCATTCTAGTGTGTCTATGTGAGCATGAGAAGTCAGGTGTGTGTGTACCTGTGTGTGTCTTGCTCCCAGCAACAGTGTGTTGGTTGCTGCTGTTTGGACTGAGAACAGCAGTGAACACCTCCTCCACGTCCTTCCCCTCCAGCTCTACACACACACACACACACGGTTTAAATCCTATTTATCAGATCGATCTCACTTTGTATTTGTAAACGATGAAGCCTCAATGACTACCAACGTTAATCACGGAGTTCCACAAGGTTCTGTGCTTGGACCAATTTTATTTACCTTATATATGCTTCCTTTGGCAACATTATCAGGAAACACTGCATAAACTTTCATTACTATGCAGACGATACTCAATTATATCTATGGATCAAACCAGAGGAGACCAACCAGCTCGCTAAAATTCAAGAATGTCTTAAAGACATAAAAACATGGATGACCTGCAACTTCCTGATGTTAAACTCAGACAAAACTGAAGTTATTTTACTGGGCCCTGAACACCTCAGAGATCAATGATCTGGTGATGTGGTTTCTGTAGATGGCATTGCCCTGGCATCCAACACCACTGTAAAGAATCTCTAGTTATCTTTGACCGAGACTTGTCCTTTAACTCCCACGTTAAGCAAATCTCAAGGATTTCATTTTTTCATCTACGTAACATTTCAAAAATCAGGCACATCTTGTCTCAAAAAGATGCAGAAAAACTGGTTCACGTGTTTGTTACTTCCAGACTAGATTACTGCAACTCCTTATTATCAGGCTGCTCTAATAAGTCTCTTAAGTCCCTCCAGTTGATCCAGAATGCTGCAGCTCGTGTACTCACAAAAACTAAGAAAAGAGATCACATGACTCCTGTATTAGCTGCTCTGCACTGGCTCCCTGTAAAATCAAGAATCACATTTAAAATTCTTCTCCTCACCTACAAAGCCTTGATTGGTGATGCACCATCATATCTTAAGGAGCTTGTAGTACCATATTGCCCCACTAGAGAGCTGCGCTCACTAAATGCGGGGCTACTTGTGGTTCCTAGAGTCCTAAAAAGTAGGATGGGAGCCAGAGCCTTCAGTTATCAAGCTCCTCTTTTATGGAACCAGCTTCCACTTTCAGTCCTGGAGGCAGACACAGTCACCTCATTCAAGAATAGACTTAAGACTTTCCTCTTTAATAGCCCTTATAGTTAGGGCTGAATCAGGTTTGCCCTGGTCCAGCCCCTTGATATGCTGCTATAGGCTTATAGGCTGCTGGGGGATGGTTTAGGATACACTGAGCACCATCTGAGTCATATTCATTTAATAGGTTTATGTAACTCTGTTCATCTGGTCAAATGACATCTATTGCTTCTGTCCATCCGGGGAGAGGGATCCTCCTCTGTTGCTCTCCTGAAGGTTTCTTCTCTTTTTTCCCCTGAAAGGGTTTTTTTCTATTATTTGGGAGTTGTTCCTGATCTGATGTGAGGTCAAAGGTCAGGGATGTCGTATGTGTACAGATTGTAAAGCCCTCTGAGGGGAGTTTGTGATTTGTGATATTGGGCTATACAAAATAAACTGAATTTAATTTAATTTAATGAACCCTGAACCTTATTCTTCATCACATGATCCAGGATAAACTGAAGTGATAAGGAGTCAGAAATGAACTGATAATCAATAACTTACCTGGGATCTTGTACAGTTTGCTGAGGATGGCACCTGAAACACAAGATCAATGACGACGTGTGTTGCATACAAACACCTGTATATCACTTCTGCATCTCATGTTTTTATGAACCTCTGCATCTCATGCCCCCCCCCTCTCCCCCCCAACTGTACAGAAAGATTAAATTACATGTCTTTTTTTTTTTTTTTTTTTTAAATAATGTGTTCATCAATAAGATATTCTCCTATCTCACCGTCAGTCACCATCTTGTCAAGCTCTGGACTTAAGATAGTGTCTAGAGGCTCCTCCTGCACCGCCCTCAGGCCACGCCCACCACTTCCTGTCCGGTCGTCCGCCAAGGAGCCGATGTCCAGACCGGCTGAGAGACAGACATGGAGATTAAATAATGTCCTGAACATACAGGAGGAGGAGGAGAAGTCATTGGTATCTACAAGAGGAGGAGGAATAGGAGCAGTCATTGGTATCTGGAGGAGGAGGAGGAGGAGGAGGAGGAGGAGGAGGAGAAGAAGAAGCAGCAGTCAATGGTATCTAGAGGAGGAGGAGAAGAAGAAGCAGTCAATGGTATCTAGAGGAGGAGGAGGAGGAGAAGAAGAAGCAGTCAGTGGTATCTAGAGGAGGAGGAGGAGGAGGAGAAGAAGCAGCAGTCAGTGGTATCTACAGGAGGAGAAACCCTAACCCACAACCTCACACACACAACCTCCAACACAACTTCCAGCATGACCTCACACACACACACAACCTCACACACACACAACCTCCAGCACGAACACACACACACCCTCCAACACAACCTCTAGCACGACCTCACAAACACACGACCTCCTGCACGACCTCACACACACACGACTTCCAGCACAACCTCACACAAACAACCTCACACACAACCTCACACACACGACTTCCAGCACAACCTCAAACAAACAACCTCACACAAACAACCTCACACACAACCTCACACACACAACCTCCAACACAACTTCCAGCATGACCTCACACACACACAACCTCACACAACCTCCAGCACGAACACACACACCCTCCAACATAACCTCTAGCACGACCTCACAAACTCCAACACAACCTCTAGCACGACCTCACACACACACGACCTCCTGCACGACCTCACACACAGTCTGCAACACAACCTCAGACACACAACCTCCAGCACAACCTCACATACACACCAGTCAAGCCAGTCCTCCACCTTCTCAGCTCCTCTATCCTGAAAGTTCAGTTTCAATTCAGTTTATTTTGTGTAGCCCAATATCACAAACTCCCCTCAGAGGGCTTTACAATCTGTACACATACGACATCCCTGACCTTTGACCTCACATCGGATCAGGAAAAACTCCCCAAAAATAACCTTTGACAGGGAAAAAAGGGAAGAAAGTGAATGATGATGATCAAGACCTAACAACCACTATCAAGACCAACATCTTGAGCTACCTGGATGAAAAATACAAGGATCCTGGGACACAAGAACTGCTTGACATGGCCTCTTTTCTTGATCCACGGCTCAAGCTGAGATACGTTAGTGTAGACAGGGTTGGACCAATCCAAGCCAGACTTACTTCTGAGATGGCTGCGTCTGCGAGCATGGTTAGTAATTATTGTGATTCTATACAGAATTTATTATGAAGTAATGAAATGGATTCAAATGTGCTATGAAATCAAGTGATTTAATGTGCTGTAATCTACTTTCTGGATATGGATGTTAAATATGTTTCATTAGATTACATTTGGCATTCATATTTTATTTACCATACTCTTTTCAAGGAGATGGGCCCAACTGATCCCCACGTTGAGACTGTGGAGGATACACCGAGCACTTCAAAGAAAAAGAAGACCATGGGGAGCTTCTTCAAAACCGCTGAAGGAACCACACCAAGATCCTCTCCCCACCATGAACAACACGCTGTATTAGCTGAGCTACAGTCTTACATACAGTGTGCCAACCTTGACAGTGATGAGGACCCACTGGACTGCTGGAGGGAACACCAGAGACTCTACCCACAACTCTCAAAGCTGCCAAAAAAGTACTTGTGCATTCCGGCCACAAGTTCCCCCTCAGAGAGGCTCTTTAGTGCTGGGGGAAATGTAGTGAGTGGCCTTCGATCATCTCTCAAGCCAGAACATGTCAACAGGCTGGTGTTTCTTGCCAAAAAGGCCTAACACCTTGTTATTGCCTTTTCTGCATAGGCCTGAATTGTTTTCATTTGGTTGCATTCTGTGATGGCATATTTTTTTTTAGTTAGCACTTTATTTTGGGTAAACATTTGATTCATATTTTCATGCAAAGACGTGTACATTTGTATATTAGCCAGAGTGTAACAACAATAGAAGTGGAAGCAGTGTTCTTGTTCATTTAAACGTTAAAGCTCAAAAGAAATCTCTTTGACTCAAGCCTATTAATAAATCCTAAACCTAAACTAAACTACAACTCATTTGAAAGCCTTGTTCTTAGTCTTTCACATCCAACCTGGAAAACATTACAGCCAATTCTATTTGTTATACTGTACCGGCCACCAGGTCCATATTCAGAATTTATATCTGAATTTTCAGAGTTTCTATCAAGTTTAGTCCTTAAAAGTGATAAGGTTATTATTGTAGGAGATTTTAATATTCATGTGGATATTGATAATGATTGCCTTAGTACTGCATTTATCTCATTGTTGGACTCGATTGGCTTCTGTCAGAGTACAGAAACCCACTCACTGCTTTGGCCACACCCTCCACCTTGTTCTTGCATATGGCATTGACATTGAGCATTTGGAGGTCTTCCCACAGAACCCTCTTCTGTCAGACCATTACCTCATAACTTTTGAGTTTATACTCCCGGAGTGTACACCGTTAGTCAAAAGTTTCTACACCAGATGTCTAACTGACAGTGCTGTAGCTACATTTAAAGAAGAGATTCCTTCTGCATTTGATTCAATACCACGTCTCAATGTGACGGAGGACTCCTGTGCTAACTTTAGTCCGTCCCAGATTGATCATATTGTCGATAGTGCTACAGGCTCACTGAGAATGACACTAGACTTGATAGCCCCACTGAAGAAAAAGACAGTGAGGCAAAGGAGGTTTGCTCCCTGATAGAACCCTCAGACCCGCGACCTATAGCAAACTTCACGAAAGCTCGAAAGCATATGGCGTTCCACCAATCTGGAAGAATCACGCTTAGTTTGGCGAAATAGTCTTAAAACATATAAAAAGGCTCTCCGTAATGCCAGAGCAGCCTATTACTCATCAGTAATAGAGAAAAATAAGAACAACCCCAGGGTTCTCTTTAGCACTGTAGCCAGGCTGACAGAGAGTCACAGCTCTGTGGAGCCGTGTATTCCTATAGACCTCAGTAGTAATGACTTCATGAACTTCTTCAATGAAAAGATTTGAACTATTAGAGGCAAGATTGATGATCTTTTGCCCTCAACTACTGCCGATCTGTCATCAAGAGGAGTGGCCTTGGAAACGGCTGTATGCCCTGGTGTATATTTGGATAGCTTTTCTCCCATTAACCTAGACCAATTGTCCTCAATGGTTTCTACTTCTAAACCGTCTACCTGTCTCTTGGACCCCATCCCAACGAGGCTGCTTAAAGACGTGTTGCCTTTAATTGGCACCTCTCTGCTGGATATTGTTAATGTGTCTTTGCTAACAGGCCATGTACCACATTCCTTCAAAGTAGCTGTAATTAAACCTCTCCTGAAGAAGACCACTCTTAATCCAGAGGTGTTGGCTAACTACAGACCGATCTCTAACCTTCCCTTCCTCTCTAAGATCCTTGAGAAAGTAGGACTCATCTCTGTACTGGTCTTGTTAGACCTTAGTGCTGATAAAGGACTCATCTCTGTACTGGTCTTGTTAGACCTTAGTGCTGATTAAGGACTCATCTCCGTACTGGTCTTGTTAGACCTTAGTGCTGATAAAGGACTCATCTCTGTACTGGTCTTGTTAGACCTTAGTGCAGATAAAGGACGCATCTCCGTACTGGTCTTGTTAGACCTTAGTGCTGATAAAGGACTCATCTCTGTACTGGTCTTGTTAGACCTTAGTGCTGATAAAGGACTCATCTCTGTACTGGTCTTGTTAGACCTTAGTGCTGATTAAGGACTCATCTCCGTACTGGTCTTGTTAGACAAGAAGCAAATCTCAAGGATTGCATTTTTACATCTACGTAAAAAAATTTTAAAAATCAGGCACATCAAAAAGATGCAGAAAAGCTGCTTATCCAACACCTCTGGATTAAGAGTGTGTTACTTCCAGACTAGATTACTGCAACTCCTTATTATCAGGCTGCTCTAATAAGTCTCTTAAATCCCTCCAGTTGATCCAGAATGCTGCAGCTCGTGTACTCACAAAAACTAAGAAAAGAGATCACATGACTCCTGTATTAGCTGCTCTGCACTGGCTCCC
The DNA here is from genome assembly GCF_009769545.1 of Cyclopterus lumpus. NCBI lineage: Eukaryota > Metazoa > Chordata > Actinopteri > Perciformes > Cyclopteridae > Cyclopterus > Cyclopterus lumpus. The sequence continues at coordinate 102,245 of NC_046985.1, read as the reverse complement.
TGTAAAATCAAGAATCACATTTAAAATTCTTCTCCTCACCTACAAAGCCTTGATTGGTGATGCACCATCATATCTTAAGGAGCTTGTAGTGCCATATTGCCCCACTAGAGAGCTGCGCTCACTAAATGCGGGGCTACTTGTGGTTCCTAGAGTCCTAAAAAGTAGGATGGGAGCCAGAGCCTTCAGTTATCAAGCTCCTCTTTTATGGAACCAGCTTCCACTTTCAGTCCTGGAGGCAGACACAGTCACCTCATTCAAGAATAGACTTAAGACTTTCCTCTTTAATAGCCCTTATAGTTAGGGCTGAATCAGGTTTGCCCTGGTCCAGCCCCTTGATATGCTGCTATAGGCTTATAGGCTGCTGGGGGATGTTTTAGGATACACTGAGCACCTATCTCCTCTTCTCTCTCTCCTTATGGATGAATTTACATCTCTCCATTGCACCTTATTAACTCTGCTTCCTCCCCGGAGTCGTTGTGACTTCACGTCTCATAGGGTCCATTGGACCTGGAGGTGTCTGATGCCTCCTACCTTGACCCTGCTGATGCCCGCCCGCCCGCCCTCCCCCCAAATTGAATTGTTCCTACAATTAATGAATAATCAGGATAAATAATATACATATAATATTTAATAATCGAGCAGCCCTAACACACACACACACACACACAACGTCCAGCACGACCTCCAACACGACCTCCAGCTGTTTCAGTCACCGCTTCAAAGAAACTCAACACAGTGGTGTAGAAAACTACTGGCAACTAGCACCAAAACTAAATGCTAACAATGTTAAACATGAAGTTACAGCTGGTTAGCTTAGCATAAAGACTGGGAACAAGTGGAAGCAGCTAGCCTGGCGCTACCAAAAAGGTAACAACCTGCCAGCTCCTGGTTCACAATAATCGGTGAGGTTCAGAACGATAACAAGAACATTTCACTTTCAAAGAAATTGAGTACAAATGGGGCTCCAAAGACCTGCAGGAGGAGGAATTGGGAGGGGGAGGGTCTTACCAAACGGAGAGAGGGAGCGCTCCATCTGGTAGTGACCTGAAAACAAACAGTGATTCTCTTGAGTTTAAAACTCCATCAGAGCAGCACAGAGTCAGAGAACTCTTCTTCGTTGGTATTACTGACTTAAGGCATGAAGAAGTTACAGCTGTTGAATGAACGACACACAACATGAACACACTTGTGAGTAATGGTACCTAGTCATCTAGCTGTGTGTGTGTGTGTGTCTACCTGTGTGTCCTGTGGCCAGTATGTGAGGATCAGTGTTGAGAACATCAGACAGATCCAGCAGTGCTTCCTCCGACATAGCTGGGCAGTGACACACACACACACACACACACACACACACACACACACACACGCGCAACAGAACCACAAGCACACCAAACACAAAAATCAAACACAAATGAAGATATGCAAATATGATTTCTAAAGAAAATCTAATTAGTTATATATAAATTAATGAATAACTCACGCAGCGTTCCCTGCTTCTTGATAGTGTGGGTTGCCACAGCCCCAAGCGGCAGGTCTGAGGGGGAGGGGCCATGTAATCCAGGGGCAGGACTTTTAATGTCACCCCTCGCTGCTCCTGATTGGATGGCACCTGGTGTCTCCGACCTCTGGCTCCTGTCTGCCTGTCGGCTCCCGTCGAGAAGAATGCGACCAAAGAATGCCTCCTGGAGAGGAACAGCCAATCAGAGCTGTGTGTGTGTGTGTGTGTGTGTGTGTGTGTGTGTGTGTGTGAGAGTGTGAGTGAGTGAGTGAGTGAGTGAGTAAATGCGTGTTACCTGGAGATATGAAGGGAACGCCTCCTCCAGCTTAGTCTTCTTCTTCCTGTATCTCTTCTTCACCTTCTCAATTGTCTCGGCAGGTAACACCTTCTCCATGGAAACGTCTGCAACAAAAAGGCCCAATGTATGACACACCATAATAACCTTTGTTTTTTTTATTGAAATCTCAGGTACAGGTGTGTGACAGTTCACCTTCGTCTCCCAGCAGCCTCTCTGTTGAATCTTTCCTGTAAAGTTTGATTCTGCTCGGACCGGCTTTCCCTCCACGCTGACGCACCATGAAGCCTCCGATACCTGAGCCACAGACAGGTGGGTAGGGAGACAGGCGGGTAGGGAAACGGGTAGAGAGGGATACAGTTGGAGAGGGAGACAGGTAGAGAGGGAGACAGGTGGGGATAGAGACAGGTGGGGATAGAGACAGGTAGAGAGTGCGACAGGTAGAGAGGGACAGGTAGAGAGGGAGACAGGTAGATAGAGAGGGACAGGTAGAGAAGGGGACAGGTAGCCAGGGAGACAGGTAGCGAGGGAGACAGGTAGCGAGGGAGACAGGTAGCGAGGGAGACAGGTAGCGAGGGAGACAAGTGGGTAGGGAGACAAGTGGGTAGGGAGACAAGTAGGTAGGGAGACAAGTAGGTAGGGAGACAGGTAGAGAGGGAGACAGGTAGCGAGGGAGACAAGTGGGTAGGGAGACAAGTGGGTAGGGAGACAAGTAGGTAGGGAGACAAGTAGGTAGGGAGACAGGTAGAGAGGGAGACAGGTGGGGATAGAGACAGGTGGGGATAGAGACAGGTGGGGATAGAGACAGGTAGAGAGTGAGACAGGTAGAGAGGGACAGGTAGAGAGGGAGACAGGTAGATAGAGAGGGACAGGTAGAGAAGGGGACAGGTAGAGAGGGAGACAGGTAGATAGAGAGGGACAGGTAGCGAGGGAGACAGGTAGAGAGGGACAGGTAGAGAGGGAGACAGGTAGATAGAGAGGGACAGGTAGAGAAGGGGACAGGTAGAGAAGGGGACAGGTAGAGAAGGGGACAGGTAGATAGAGAGGGACAGGTAGAGAAGGGGACAGGTAGAGAAGGGGACAGGTAGAGAAGGGGACAGGTAGATAGAGAGGGACAGGTAGCGAGGGAGACAGGTAGAGAGGGACAGGTAGAGAGGGACAGGTAGATAGAGAGGGACAGGTAGAGAAGGGGACAGGTAGAGAAGGGGACAGGTAGAGAAGGGGACAGGTAGAGAGGGAGACAGGTAGATAGAGAGGGACAGGTAGCGAGGGAGACAGGTAGAGAGGGACAGGTAGAGAGGGAGACAGGTAGATAGAGAGGGACAGGTAGAGAAGGGGACAGGTAGATAGAGAGGGACAGGTAGAGAAGGGGACAGGTAGAGAAGGGGACAGGTAGATAGAGAGGGACAGGTAGCGAGGGAGACAGGTAGAGAGGGACAGGTAGAGAGGGAGACAGGTAGATAGAGAGGGACAGGTAGAGAAGGGGACAGGTAGAGAAGGGGACAGGTAGAGAAGGGGACAGGTAGAGAGGGAGACAGGTAGATAGAGAGGGACAGGTAGCGAGGGAGACAGGTAGAGAGGGACAGGTAGAGAGGGAGACAGGTAGATAGAGAGGGACAGGTAGAGAAGGGGACAGGTAGAGAAGGGGACAGGTAGATAGAGAGGGACAGGTAGAGAAGGGGACAGGTAGAGAAGGGGACAGGTAGAGAAGGGGACAGGTAGATAGAGAGGGACAGGTAGCGAGGGAGACAGGTAGCGAGGGAGACAGGTGGGTAGGGAGACAAGTGGGTAGGGAGACAAGTGGGTAGGGAGACAAGTAGGTAGGGAGACAAGTAGGTAGGGAGACAAGTAGGTAGGGAGACAAGTAGGTAGGGAGACAAGTAGGTAGGGAGACAGGTAGAGAGGGAGACAGGTAGAGAGGGAGACAGGTAGAGAGGGAGACAGGTGGGGTGGAAGTGAGACAGGTTCATTATGTGACAGAACTTGACACCCTGACGTCTCCATGGTAATTAGGCTCACCAGGCCTGTAGGGTTTCCTTTTCCTCTTTTTGTTGCCGTCGGTAACCTCAGACTCCTTGGTGACATCATCGTGGGCGTGGTCTCGCTCGGGGCTGGAGTCAGATTTCATCTCAAATTCCAGGTCACCTGGAGGAACCAACATGTTAGATATCAATGAGGGTCCTCTCACAAGGGCAGAAAGACCTGTGCGTGACCTCTGACCTCTGCTGGCGTCCTGTTTGGAGGGGGGGTCCGGCTCAGGTGGAGTTTGCAGCACAGACACACTGTTCTGGTTGATGATCTTCATCTTCAGTTTGGGTTTACACCTGCAGGACAGACAGGCAACATCAGTCTGATGACCTTGTCACACCCTGAACAGCTCAAACAGTATGTGAGCGTTTACCTGTCTCCCTTTCTATGTTGAAACCATAGACTTCTATGTTGAAACAATAGATGTCTATTTTACTAGGAGCAAGAGGAGGAAGAAGAGGAACAAGAGGAGGAGGAAGAGGAAGAAGAGGAGGGCTCGTTCACCTGCGGTAACCGCGCGGTGACGTCAGAGGTTCCACCAGCGACTGCAGGTGTGAGAGACCTGACTCGGTCAGAAACACTCCGTCCTGAGTGTACGTCTTCACATCTACACACACACACACACACACACACACACACACACACACACAGTCAAACTAAGGGGAAAGTGATTTCATCATGTAGCTACAGGGTCATGTCCCACTGACCCGGTTCTCTGATCCTGGAGATGATCTGAGCCATGTAGGGGGACTCAAACCTGTCTTCTGACCTCCCTGAAACACACACACAATCTGGTCAAACCTTCAGAATAAAATAAGAGCATGAAGTCAAATAGGTACAACACACACAGCTCCTGTTAGCAGCTGTTAGCGGTTAGCTCCATTGTGTGTCGTTACCGTGGGAGCTCCGGCCGTGTGTTCGGCACAGCTGGCAGTCGAAGCCTTCATCGGCAGCAGCCTCCACGTCATCTTCAGTGTTCAAGCCCTGACACACAGCGTGGACCCACCTGCACACAGACACACACACATGAGTGTTGGTCAGTCATTCACATGCTTTGTTTCAACACCGTTATGCAGTGTGTGTCTGTGGGTGTGTTACCTGTCACACTGCTGACACTGCAGTATCAAGTCGTCCTGTGTGTAGCGTCTCTGACAGAGAGGACAGCGGCTCAGAGAGGCGCACGGTCCACAGCGACTGTAGTTATTCTGCCAATCACAGTGCAGCCCGGGGGAGGCGGAGCCACACTGGACACACCACACACACCTGAGGAGGACACACACGCACACACAGTCAGGGAGGAGGACACGCACACACACATACACACAGTCAGGAAGGAGGACACACACACACTGTCAGGGAGGAGGACACACACACACACACACCCACACACACAGTCAGGGAGGAGGACACACACACACACATACATACAGTCAGGGAGGAGGACACACACACACACCCACACACACTATCAGGGAGGAGGACACACCACACAGTCAGGGAGGAGGACACACACATTCAGGGAAGAGGACACACACAGTCAGGGTTGAGGACACACACACATAGTCAGAGAGGAGGACACACACACACACTGTCAGGGAGGACACACACACACACACTGTCAGGGAGGAGGACACACACACACACTGTCAGGGAGGACACACACACACACTGTCAGGGAGGAGGACACACACACACACTGTCAGGGAGGAGGACACACACACACTGTCAGGGAGGACACACACACACACACACACTGTCAGGGAGGAGGACACACACACACACACACTGTCAGGGAGGACACACACACACACTGTCAGGGAGGAGGACACACACACACACTGTCAGGGAGGAGGACACACACACACACTGTCAGGGAGGACACACACACACACACACACACTGTCAGGGAGGAGGACACACACACACACTGTCAGGGAGGACACACACACACACTGTCAGGGAGGAGGACACACACACACACTGTCAGGGAGGAGGACACACACACACACTGTCAGGGAGGAGGACACACACACACTGTCAGGGAGGACACACACACACACACACACACACACTGTCAGGGAGGAGGACACACACACACACACACACTGTCAGGGAGGAGGACACACACACACACAGTCAGGTGACCCCACCACTTGCACTTCCAGGCTCCCTTGGGGACGGTCTGAAGGGGCGGGTCCAGGCAGTAGGTGTGGTAGCTGATGTCACAGTCGTCACATAGCAACAGTCGCCCGGGGTCGCTGGCCTCACCACATGCTTCACATACCGTGCACTCGAGGCACCGCCACCCTTTGGTGAGGACGACCCTCGTGACCTTCAGACAGAAACACACAGGTTCATGACATGTCTCACACTGACCTTGACGTCAGCGCAGCACTGGCCTTGACATTGACAGCACTGACCTTGACATTGACAGCACTGACCTTGACATTGACAGCACTGACCTTGACATTAACAGCACTGACCTTGACATTAACAGCACTGACCTTGACACTAACAGCACTGACCTTGACACTAACAGCACTGACCTTGACATTAACAGCACTGACCTTGACACTAACAGCACTGACCTTGACATTAACAGCACTGACCTTGACATTAACAGTACTGACCTTGACATTAACAGCACTGACCTTGACATTAACAGCACTGACCTTGACGTTCACACAGTAGGGATGGTAACACTGTCCACACTGAGAACAGGCCAACAGTCGGCCTTCAGCGCCCCGGCCGAAGCTCCCACACACCACACACATGTCCTGCACATACACAAACACACACATGTTGATGAGAAGAGGAACAACATCACTCTTTTTAAAAAGGGGCTCAGGTGAGAGTTTACCTGTCTGAGGGTGAAGTGGTCCGAGACGGAGAACATCACCACCGTGTTGTGCATCGAGTTCTCCTCTTCCTCCTTAGGCTGGACCGGCTCCACATACACACACTGACACACACACGACATGCATCAATATCCTTCATGTGTGTGTTGCGTGTATCTTTGTGTGCTGCGTGTATCTTTGTGTATCTTTGTGTGCTGCGTGTATCTTTGTGTATCTTTGTGTGTTGCGTGTATCTTTGTGTATCTTTGTGTGTTGCGTGTATCTTTGTGTATCTTTGTGTGTTGCGTGTATCTTTGTGTATCTTTGTGTAATGCGTGTATCTTTGTGTATCTTTGTGTAATGCGTGTATCTTTGTGTGCTGCGTGTATCTTTGTGTGTTGCGTGTATCTTTGTGTATCTTTGTGTAATGCGTGTATCTTTGTGTGCTGCGTGTATCTTTGTGTATCTTTGTGTGTTGCGTGTATCTTTGTGTGCTGCGTGTATCTTTGTGTATCTTTGTGTGTTGCGTGTATCTTTGTGTGTTGCGTGTATCTTTGTGTGTTGCGTGTATCTTTGTGTATCTTTGTGTGTTGCGTGTATCTTTGTGTGTTGCGTGTATCTTTGTGTATCTTTGTGTGTTGCGTGTATCTTTGTGTGTTGCGTGTATCTTTGTGTGTCGCGTGTATCTTTGTGTGCTGCGTGTATCTATGTGTATCTTTGTGTGTTGCGTGTATCTTTGTGTGCTGCGTGTATCTTTGTGTGTTGCGTGTATCTTTGTGTGTTGCGTGTATCTTTGTGTGCTGCGTGTATCTTTGTGTGCTGCGTGTATCTTTGTGTGTTGCGTGTATCTTTGTGTGCTGCGTGTATCTTTGTGTGCTGCGTGTATCTTTGTGTGCTGCGTGTATCTTTGTGTGCTGCGTGTATCTTTGTGTATCTTTGTGTGCTGCGTGTATCTTTGTGTATCTTTGTGTGCTGCGTGTATCTTTGTGTGCTGCGTGTATCTTTGTGTGCTGCGTGTATCTTTGTGTGCTGCGTGTATCTTTGTGTATCTTTGTGTGCTGCGTGTATCTTTGTGTATCTTTGTGTTCTGCGTGTACCTACGTGTATCTTTGTGTATCTTTGTGTGCTGGGTGTATCTTTGTGTATCTTTGTGTGCTGGGTGTATCTTTGTGTATCTTTGTGTATCTTTGTGTGCTGGGTGTATCTTTGTGTATCTTTGTGTGTTGCGTGTACCTACGTGTATCTTTGTGTATCTTTGTGTATCTTTGTGTGCTGCGTGTATCTTTGTGTATCTTTGTGTGTTGCGTGTACCTACGTGTATCTTTGTGTATCTTTGTGTATCTTTGTGTGCTGCGTGTACCTACGTGTATCTTTGTGTATCTTTGTGTATCTTTGTGTGCTGCGTGTATCTTTGTGTATCTTTGTGTATCTTTGTGTGCTGGGTGTATCTTTGTGTGTTGCGTGTATCTTTGTGTATCTTTGTGTATCTTTGTGTGCTGGGTGTATCTTTGTGTGTTGCGTGTATCTTTGTGTGTTGCGTGTATCTTTGTGTGTTGCGTGTATCTTTGTGTGTTGCGTGTATCTTTGTGTGTTGCGTGTATCTTTGTGTATCTTTGTGTGCTGGGTGTATCTTTGTGTGTTGCGTGTATCTTTGTGTATCTTTGTGTATCTTTGTGTGCTGGGTGTATCTTTGTGTGTTGCGTGTATCTTTGTGTGTTGCGTGTATCTTTGTGTGTTGCGTGTATCTTTGTGTGTTGCGTGTATCTTTGTGTATCTTTGTGTGCTGGGTGTATCTTTGTGTGTTGCGTGTATCTTTGTGTATCTTTGTGTATCTTTGTGTGCTGGGTGTATCTTTGTGTGCTGAGTGTATCTTTGTGTGTTGCGTGTATCTTTGTGTATCTTTGTGTGTTGCGTGTATCTTTGTGTGTTGCGTGTATCTTTGTGTATCTTTGTGTGCTGGGTGTATCTTTGTGTGCTGCGTGTATCTTTGTGTATCTTTGTGTGTTGCGTGTATCTTTGTGTATCTTTGTGTGTTGCGTGTATCTTTGTGTATCTTTGTGTGTTGCGTGTATCTTTGTGTGTTGCGTGTATCTTTGTGTATCTTTGTGTGCTGGGTGTATCTTTGTGTGTTGCGTGTATCTTTGTGTGCTGGGTGTATCTTTGTGTGTTGCGTGTATCTTTGTGTGTTGCGTGTATCTTTGTGTATCTTTGTGTATCTTTGTGTGCTGGGTGTATCTTTGTGTGTTGCGTGTATCTTTGTGTGTTGCGTGTATCTTTGTGTGTTGCGTGTATCTTGGTGTATCTTTGTGTGCTGGGTGTATCTTTGTGTGTTGCGTGTATCTTTGTGTGCTGCGTGTATCTTTGTGTGCTGGGTGTATCTTTGTGTGTTGCGTGTATCTTTGTGTATCTTTGTGTATCTTTGTGTGCTGCGTGTACCTACGTGTATCTTTGTGTATCTTTGTGTGCTGGGTGTATCTTTGTGTATCTTTGTGTATCTTTGTGTGTTGCGTGTATCTTTGTGTGTTGCGTGTATCTTTGTGTGTTGCTTGTATCTACGTGTATCTTTGTGTGTTGCGTGTACCTGCGTGTATCTTTGTGTGTTGCGTGTACCTGCGTGTATCTTTGTGTGTTGCATGTATCTTTGTGTATCTTTGTGTGCTGGGTGTATCTTTGTGTGTTGCGTGTACCTGCGTGTATCTTTGTGTGTTGCGTGTATCTTTGTGTATCTTTGTGTGCTGCGTGTACCTGCGTGTATCTTTGTGTGTTGCGTGTATCTTTGTGTATCTTTGTGTGTTGCGTGTATCTTTGTGTGTTGCGTGTATCTTTGTGTATCTTTGTGTGCTGCGTGTACCTTTGTGTATCTTTGTGTGTCGCGTGTATCTTTGTGTGTTGCGTGTATCTTTGTGTATCTTTGTGTGCTGCGTGTACCTTTGTGTATCTTTGTGTGTCGCGTGTATCTTTGTGTGCTGCGTGTATCTTTGTGTGCTGCGTGTACCTACGTGTATCTTTGTGTGTCGCGTGTATCTTTGTGTGTCGCGTGTATCTTTGTGTGCTGCGTGTATCTTTGTGTGCTGCGTGTATCTTTGTGTTCTGCGTGTATCTTTGTGTTCTGCGTGTATCTTTGTGTGTTGCGTGTATCTTTGTGTGTTCTGCGTGTATCTTTGTGTTCTGCGTGTATCTTTGTGTGTTGCGTGTATCTTTGTGTGCTGCGTGTATCTTTGTGTGCTGCGTGTATCTTTGTGTGTTGCGTGTATCTTTGTGTGCTGCGTGTATCTTTGTGTGCTGCGTGTATCTTTGTGTGCTGCGTGTATCTTTGTGTGCTGCGTGTATCTTTGTGTGCTGCGTGTATCTTTGTGTATCTTTGTGTGCTGCGTGTATCTTTGTGTATCTTTGTGTGCTGCGTGTATCTTTGTGTGCTGCGTGTATCTTTGTGTGCTGCGTGTATCTTTGTGTGCTGCGTGTATCTTTGTGTATCTTTGTGTGCTGCGTGTATCTTTGTGTATCTTTGTGTTCTGCGTGTACCTACGTGTATCTTTGTGTATCTTTGTGTGCTGGGTGTATCTTTGTGTATCTTTGTGTGCTGGGTGTATCTTTGTGTATCTTTGTGTATCTTTGTGTGCTGGGTGTATCTTTGTGTATCTTTGTGTGTTGCGTGTACCTACGTGTATCTTTGTGTATCTTTGTGTATCTTTGTGTGCTGCGTGTATCTTTGTGTATCTTTGTGTGTTGCGTGTACCTACGTGTATCTTTGTGTATCTTTGTGTATCTTTGTGTGCTGCGTGTACCTACGTGTATCTTTGTGTATCTTTGTGTATCTTTGTGTGCTGCGTGTATCTTTGTGTATCTTTGTGTATCTTTGTGTGCTGGGTGTATCTTTGTGTGTTGCGTGTATCTTTGTGTATCTTTGTGTATCTTTGTGTGCTGGGTGTATCTTTGTGTGTTGCGTGTATCTTTGTGTGTTGCGTGTATCTTTGTGTGTTGCGTGTATCTTTGTGTGTTGCGTGTATCTTTGTGTGTTGCGTGTATCTTTGTGTATCTTTGTGTGCTGGGTGTATCTTTGTGTGTTGCGTGTATCTTTGTGTATCTTTGTGTGCTGGGTGTATCTTTGTGTGTTGCGTGTATCTTTGTGTGTTGCGTGTATCTTTGTGTGTTGCGTGTATCTTTGTGTGTTGCGTGTATCTTTGTGTATCTTTGTGTGCTGGGTGTATCTTTGTGTGTTGCGTGTATCTTTGTGTATCTTTGTGTATCTTTGTGTGCTGGGTGTATCTTTGTGTGCTGCGTGTATCTTTGTGTGTTGCGTGTATCTTTGTGTATCTTTGTGTGTTGCGTGTATCTTTGTGTGTTGCGTGTATCTTTGTGTATCTTTGTGTATCTTTGTGTGCTGGGTGTATCTTTGTGTGCTGCGTGTATCTTTGTGTATCTTTGTGTGTTGCGTGTATCTTTGTGTATCTTTGTGTGTTGCGTGTATCTTTGTGTATCTTTGTGTGTTGCGTGTATCTTTGTGTGTTGCGTGTATCTTTGTGTATCTTTGTGTGCTGGGTGTATCTTTGTGTGTTGCGTGTATCTTTGTGTGCTGGGTGTATCTTTGTGTGTTGCGTGTATCTTTGTGTGTTGCGTGTATCTTTGTGTATCTTTGTGTATCTTTGTGTGCTGGGTGTATCTTTGTGTGTTGCGTGTATCTTTGTGTGTTGCGTGTATCTTTGTGTGTTGCGTGTATCTTTGTGTATCTTTGTGTGCTGGGTGTATCTTTGTGTGTTGCGTGTATCTTTGTGTGCTGCGTGTATCTTTGTGTGCTGGGTGTATCTTTGTGTGTTGCGTGTATCTTTGTGTATCTTTGTGTATCTTTGTGTGCTGCGTGTACCTACGTGTATCTTTGTGTATCTTTGTGTGCTGGGTGTATCTTTGTGTATCTTTGTGTATCTTTGTGTGTTGCGTGTATCTTTGTGTGTTGCGTGTATCTTTGTGTGTTGCTTGTATCTACGTGTATCTTTGTGTGTTGCGTGTACCTGCGTGTATCTTTGTGTGTTGCATGTATCTTTGTGTATCTTTGTGTGCTGGGTGTATCTTTGTGTATCTTTGTGTGCTGCGTGTACCTGCGTGTATCTTTGTGTGTTGCGTGTATCTTTGTGTATCTTTGTGTGTTGCGTGTATCTTTGTGTATCTTTGTGTGTTGCGTGTACCTGCGTGTATCTTTGTGTGTTGCGTGTATCTTTGTGTATCTTTGTGTGCTGCGTGTACCTGCGTGTATCTTTGTGTGTTGCGTGTATCTTTGTGTATCTTTGTGTGTTGCGTGTATCTTTGTGTGTTGCGTGTATCTTTGTGTATCTTTGTGTGCTGCGTGTACCTTTGTGTATCTTTGTGTGTCGCGTGTATCTTTGTGTGTTGCGTGTATCTTTGTGTATCTTTGTGTGCTGCGTGTACCTTTGTGTATCTTTGTGTGTCGCGTGTATCTTTGTGTGCTGCGTGTATCTTTGTGTGCTGCGTGTACCTACGTGTATCTTTGTGTGTCGCGTGTATCTTTGTGTGTCGCGTGTATCTTTGTGTGCTGCGTGTATCTTTGTGTGCTGCGTGTATCTTTGTGTTCTGCGTGTATCTTTGTGTTCTGCGTGTATCTTTGTGTGTTGCGTGTATCTTTGTGTGTTCTGCGTGTATCTTTGTGTTCTGCGTGTATCTTTGTGTGTTGCGTGTATCTTTGTGTTCTGCGTGTATCTTTGTGTGTTGCGTGTATCTTTGTGTGTTGCGTGTATCTTTGTGTGTTGCGTGTATCTTTGTGTGTTGCGTGTATCTTTGTGTGTTGCGTGTATCTTTGTGTGTTGCGTGTCCGTCCGTCCGTGTGTGTGTGTGTGTGTGTGTGTGTGTGTGTGTGTGTGTGTGTGTGTGTGTGTGTGTGTGTGTGTGTGTGTGTGTGTGTGTGTGTGTGTGTGTGTGCTCTTACTCCAGGTGACACAGTCAGACTGTCCTGAGTCTTCAGCCGGCTCCTTCCTCTTCCTCCTCTTCCTCCTCCAAGACCACCTCCTCTGGACCGCCTCCTCCCCGGAAACCCTGAACCACGACCCTGAGAGGGGGGAGATGGGGAAGGGAACGAGGGGTAAAGGTGGAGAGGAAATGAGAAAAGGAATGAAGGGTGAAGGTGGGAGAGGAAGTGAGGAAGGGAACAAGGGGTGAAGGTGGGAGAGGAAGTGAGGAAGGGAACGAGGGGTGAAGGTGGGAGAGGAAGTGAGGAAGGGAACGAGGGGTGAAGGTGGGAGAGGAAGTGAGGACGGGAACGAGGGGTGAAGGTGGGAGGGGAAGTGAGGAAGGGAACGAGGGGTGAAGGTGGGAGGGGAAGTGAGGAAGGGAACGAGGGGTGAAGGGTGAAGGTAAGAGAGGATGTGAGGAAGGGAACGAGGGGGAAAGGTGTGAGAGGAAGTGAGGAAGGGAACGAGGGGTGAAGGTGGGAGGGGAAGTGAGGAAGGGAACGAGGGGTGAAGGTGGGAGGGGAAGTGAGGAAGGGAACGAGGGGTGAAGGTGGGAGGGGAAGTGAGGAAGCGAACGAGGGGTGAAGGTGGGAGAGAAAGTGAGGAAGGGAACGAGGGGTGAAGGTGTGAGAGGAAGTGAGGAAGGGAACGAGGGGTGAAGGTGGGAGGGGAAGTGAGGAAGGGAAAGAGGGGTGAAGGTGGGAGGGGAAGTGAGGAAGGGAACGAGGGGTGAAGGTGGGAGGGGAAGTGAGGAAGGGAACGAGGGGTGAAGGTGGGAGGGGAAGTGAGGAAGGGAACGAGGGGTGAAGGTGGGAGGGGAAGTGAGGAAGGGAACGAGGGGTGAAGGTGGGAGGGGAAGTGAGGAAGGGAACGAGGGGTGAAGGTGGGAGGGGAAGTGAGGAAGGGAACGAGGGGTGAAGGTGGGAGGGGAAGTGAGGAAGGGAACGAGGGGTGAAGGTGTGAGAGGAAGTGAGGAAGGGAACGAGGGGTGAAGGTGGGAGGGGAAGTGAGGAAGCGAACGAGGGGTGAAGGTGGGAGAGGAAGTGAGGAAGGGAACGAGGGGTGAAGGTGGGAGAGGAAGTGAGGAAGGGAACGAGGGGTGAAGGTGGGAGAGAATGTTAAAATCAATCATTGAATTAATATACACCACTGCAGATATCAGAGGGGGGGTGCTTTACCACTTTCATGCTCCAGAGGGGGGGCTCCGGTAGGCGGGGCTTGAGGCTGTCCCACACGGTATCGCCCATGGAATCCTGGGAAGACGAGGGGGGGCTGACCACCCTGCGATTACTCCACCATGAACCCTGAGTTTGGGGGGGGGGGGGGGGGGGGGGGGAAGGAAGGAGAGAAGGACATAATGCAGCAACATGAATTTAACAGGCACGGCAAAACATCAAGGTATATATATATATATATATATATATATATATATATATATATATATATATATATATATATATATATATATATATATATATATATATATATATATATGAATCAGCTTTATTGGCCATGTAGGTGTGCACATACATGGAATTTGACTTGGTTTACACGTAAGATCTCGTAGTACATACATATTTTATTAAATTACAAATGACAGGATAAATATAAAAAGACATTAAATGTGTGTATACATACACAAATAATTAATACAAAATAGATCATGATGTTAAAACTAAACTGACACCAAAGCAGAGGTCAAAGGTCACAAACTTGTTTGAGCCTGGCTCTGCCGGGGGAGAACTTCCTCTTGGAGATGGCCGGTTTCCCCATTCCAATTTTAGGTGTTAGGGGGAGCACAGTGATGGGAGGAGCCTGGGGAGAGAAAATATAGCAGGAGAGGTCAATCACCAGGAGGACACTGGGAGAGAAAACAAGGAGGACACGTCCGAGAGCGGAAAACGAGGAGAAGTCATTGGGAGGGGAAGACTTTCTTTCTTTTCAAAGGGACGTCACTGGGATTAGAACACAGAAAAGATGTTACTAGGAGAAAGCAACGAGGACACGTAACTAGGAGGAGAAAACACTGAGGACACGATACTAGGAGAAAACACTGAGGACACGTTACTAAGAGGAGAAAACACTGAGGACACGTTACTAGGAGAAAACACTGAGGACACGTTACTAAGAGGAGAAAACACTGAGGACACGTTACTAGGAGAAAACACTGAGGACACGATACTAGGAGGAGAAAACACTGAGGACACGTTACTAAGAGGAGAAAACACTGAGGACACGTTACTAGGAGAAAACACTGAGGACACGTTACTAAGAGGAGAAAACACTGAGGACACGTTACTAGGAGGAGAAAACACTGAGGACACGTTACTAGGAGAAAACACTGAGGACACGTTACTAGGAGGAGAAAACACTGAGGACACGTTACTAGGAGAAAACACTGAGGACACGTTACTAGGAGAAAATACTGAGGACACGTTACTAGGAGGAGAAAACACTGAGGACACGATACTAGGAGAAAACACTGAGGACACGTTACTAAGAGGAGAAAACACTGAGGACACGTTACTAGGAGAAAACACTGAGGACACGTTACTAAGAGGAGAAAACACTGAGGACACGTTACTAGGAGAAAACACTGAGGACACGTTACTAGGAGGAGAAAACACTGAGGACACGTTACTAGGAGGAGAAAACACTGAGGACACGTTACTAGGAGAAAACACTGAGGACACGTTACTAGGAGAAAATACTGAGGACACGTTACTAGGAGGAGAAAACACTGAGGACACGATACTAGGAGAAAACACTGAGGACACGTTACTAAGAGGAGAAAACACTGAGGACACGTTACTAGGAGAAAACACTGAGGACACGTTACTAAGAGGAGAAAACACTGAGGACACGTTACTAGGAGAAAACACTGAGGACACGTTACTAGGAGGAGAAAACACTGAGGACACGTTACTAGGAGAAAACACTGAGGACACGTTACTAGGAGGAGAAAACACTGAGGACACGATACTAGGAGAAAACACTGAGGACACGATACTAGGAGAAAACACTGAGGACACGTTACTAGGAGGAGAAAACACTGAGGACACGTTACTAGGAGAAAACACTGAGGACATGTTACTAGGAGAAAACACTGAGGACACGTTACTAAGAGGAGAAAACACTGAGGACACGTTACTAGGAGAAAACACTGAGGACACGTTACTAGGAGGAGAAAACACTGAGGACACGTTACTAGGAGGAGAAAACACTGAGGACACGTTACTAAGAGGAGAAAACACTGAGGACACGTTACTAGGAGAAAACACTGAGGACACGTTACTAAGAGGAGAAAACACTGAGGACACGTTACTAGGAGGAGAAAACACTGAGGACACGTTACTAGGAGAAAACACTGAGGACACGTTACTAGGAGGAGAAAACACTGAGGACACGTTACTAGGAGAAAACACTGAGGACACGTTACTAGGAGGAGAAAACACTGAGGACACGATACTAGGAGAAAACACTGAGGACACGATACTAGGAGAAAACACTGAGGACACATTACTAGGAGGAGAAAACACTGAGGACACGTTACTAGGAGAAAACACTGAGGACATGTTACTAGGAGAAAACACTGAGGACACGTTACTAGGAGAAAACACTGAGGACACGTTACTAGGAGGAGAAAACACTGAGGACACGATACTAGGAGAAAACACTGAGGACACGATACTAGGAGAAAACACTGAGGACACATTACTAGGAGGAGAAAACACTGAGGACACGTTACTAGGAGAAAACACTGAGGACATGTTACTAGGAGAAAACACTGAGGACACGTTACTAAGAGGAGAAAACACTGAGGACACGTTACTAGGAGAAAACACTGAGGACACGTTACTAGGAGGAGAAAACACTGAGGACACATTACTAGGAGAAAACACTGAGGACACGTTACTAGGAGGAGAAAACACTGAGGACACGATATTAGGAGAAAACACTGAGGACACGTTACTAGGAGAAAACACTGAGGACACGTTACTAGGAGAAAACACTGAGGACACGTTACTAAGAGGAGAAAACACTGAGGACACGTTACTAGGAGAAAACACTGAGGACACGTTACTAGGAGAAAACACTGAGGACACGTTACTAGGAGGAGAAAACACTGAGGACACGATACTAGGAGGAGAAAACACCGAGGACACGATACTAGGAGAAAACACTGAGGACACGATACTAGGAGGAGAAAACACTGAGGACATGTTACTAGGAGAAAGCAACGAGGACACGTAACTAGGAGGAGAAAACACTGAGGACACGATACTAGGAGGAGAAAACACTGAGGACATGTTACTAGGAGAAAGCAACGAGGACACGTAACTAGGAGGAGAAAACACTGAGGACACGATACTAGGAGGAGAAAACACTGAGGACACGTTACTAGGAGAAAACACTGAGGACACGTTACTAGGAGGAGAAAACACTGAGGACACGTAACTAGGAGGAGAAAACACTGAGGACACGATACTAGGAGGAGAAAACACTGAGGACACGTTACTAAGAGGAGAAAACACTGAGGACTGCTGAAAAGGCCTTTGATAGGCTAGAGTGGCTGTATACATTCAAAGTTTGGATTTGGCCATTTGTTTATCAATTGGGTGAAAACCTTTACCATAAACACAGAGCCAAAATTACCACAAATGGACAGACTTCGACAGCATCTCCCTTGAGTAGATGGAGTCGACAGGGCTGCCCCTGTCTCCAGGACTCTTGATCCTGGCTATTGAACCACTTGCTGAAGCAATTAGATGGGATCTAGATATAAAGGGGTTCAGAGTGGACCAAATAAATCATAAAATTAATCTCTTGGCAGATGATGTCATTCTGTATCTAATGGAGCCAGTTAACTAAATTGCAGACGCTGCTAAACACCTATGGTGCTATTTCAGGATACAAGGTCAATTTGGGAAAAAGTGAAATTATTCCACTCACGAACTTTGATCACACCGAACACCAACAAACAACCCCATTTAAGTGGCTCCAGAATATTAAATATCTAGGAATAACTATAGACAATAATAATATCAATAATAACAAATTTAATTCCCTCCCATTGCTGAGTAAAGTTGAGGAAGATCTAAACAGATGGAGGAAACTACTCATTACTCTAATTTGTGTGAAAATGACTATTCTCCTGAGGTTGCAGTATCTTTTCCAGTCCTTACCCGTTCCATTACATCAAACCTTTTTTAAAACACTCAAAACACATTTTTATGGAACTGTAAAATACCAATAGTGTCAATTGTAATTCGCGTTGGATAAAAACGTCAGCTAAATGATATGTAATGTAATGGAAAAACTAACATGGGACTATAGTCTAGGAGTTTTTTTTTTTCGACAGCCCAATTTCAAAGGATATTATTTAGCGTCAGTATTTCGTCACTTTTTGACGATGACGCTGCCCCTCTTGGATACAAATTGGACTTCATCCTCTGAAAGTAGGAACTTCCAGTGATTTGATTCATAAATGGAACTCCTAAAACATATCCAACAGGACCGATAATCCTATGTTGAAACATTTTATTAAAATATGGTATGTAGTTTAAAAAAAAAATCTTTAGTTGAATTTGAAAATGTCACCAAAAACACCTCTAAGACAAAATAAACTTGTACCCATGACTCTAAATAATAAGATTCTGGAGACTTGGCATGACGGGAATCCAGCATCTGTAAGATTGCTTTGATAAAGGACGTCTCATGTCTTTTGAAGAACTGAAGAGAAAGTATGAACTTTCTTTTGTTACCTCCAGTTAAGATCTTTTTTGAGAACCAACCTGGGCCATGAAATGACTTTACCTGTGTTAACTAATGTGGACAAATTGCTACATGAGGGAAATGTGTACAAAATTATTTCTAAAATGTACTCCATGTTGCTGAATAAGGGCCCAGGATTACACCGATCCAGGATGAGATGGGAATCAGGAATATTGGAATATAGCAATTGATGAACACCTGTGGTCAGTTTGTCAGCAACGGTTAATGCCCTGTACAGACTTGTGCATTATAATGTTCTTCATCAACTGTACCTCACCCCACAGAAGCTACATAAATCCAAACCTGAATTGTGAGAAATGTGCTTCAGATGTGGTAGAGAGGTTGGCTCCTTCCTACAATGTACCTGGTGTTGCACAAAAGGTGAGGACCTTTTGGTATGACTTTTGTAATGCCTTAACTAAGATCACAGGGGGTTACCTTTCCATTGGATCCAGAGCTATGATTACTGGGGAACTTCACGACTTTCAACGGGTCTTTGACGAAGCTCCAAATTAAATTAGCAGAAATTGCTTTATGTGTGGCCAGGAAATGTATAGCAATGACCTGGAAGTCTGATTCCCCTCTTATAGATAGATGGTCTGTGGAAATGAACAGTTGTATTTCTCTTGAAAAGATTAGGTATAGTCTCAGAAAGAAATATAAGTTATTTTTGAATATCTGGCAGCCTTATTTGGAGTACATGGGTACAACACTGACGATACCATAGGACTAACTATTTGGAGCTCTGAATTACATTATGCGTTGTGTCATTGTGCCATCATCCTATGCACCAACCTTTTTATTTTTTTCTCTTTGGGTGGGGGGGATTATTTATTTACTTTATTTAATACATTTTATTTCATTTCATCTACTTGTGTATGGTCTACACTTCACGTAGAGTAACACGATGCATGTTGTCGAGCGTGTCGTCCGCACCGCACCGTGGATACAGGAACCGGTGAAGTATTCGCAAAGCGTAATTTCCCACGTCGCGCACTCCACGAGGGAAAAATGCCCGTCCCGGCATTAGTTTTTGCAGCTTTTTCACAGATGGAACTTTATTTGCATTGTTCTAACAAAGTGATTGCACATTTTATTTGTTTTTGTCTGATGGAGCAATCTGGTTTACTTGAAAGCGATTGCAATTTTCTTATTCTATTATTTGAAAAATAACTGATGGAGGAGTCACAAAAAGTTATTTCAATAAAAATTCAGAATGGACCATTTTGTTACAATTTTGTTGGGCCACGAACATTATTCTTCCCCCAAAGTGGGGCGTTAAAGAAAAAGTTTGAGAACCACTGCTCTAGAGTATTACTGTGTATACAAATATATATAAACTGTTAAAGTAAGAATTATGGCCAATGAACTGTTAATATTTTCTAAATGTATACAAAAAGTTATTTTCTGCATTTTTACTATTTTACCAAAAACGTACCAAGCCGTGACCAAAATGTGTGTCCTGTACACTAGTTACTAGGAGGAGTCTCTTGTTTACCTTTGAAAGAGGCGACGACTCCCTGGCTGGTGGGGAGTACTGGAGAGGAGTTGAGGACGGGGAGAGAGGAGGCGGAGTTACGGAAGATCTGGCAGGAGAGGTCTCGGGAGAGGCCTCAGTGGAGAAGGGAGACTGCCTGAGACGGATGGAGAGGTCGTCCAAAGGCCTGGACGAGCAGGGAGGTCTGAGAGTCCGACTCGTCCCCCGACGGGAGAAGGTAGGTGGGCTAGGGGAGGAGAGATGCAGGAGGGAGGGGGGAGGAGATGAGGAGGTCATCAGCGCCATCACCTCAATGTCTAAGTCCAGCTCCAGTATAGGGCTAACTGGCTCCTCCTCCACTTCCAATTGGTCCTCCTGCTCGGCGCTCGCAGCCTTTCCTTGTTCCTCCTCCTCCTCGGCATCCTGCATCTCCCTCATTGGCTGTTGCCCAGCAACCCCCTCGGAAGTGGCGATGTCTGTAGCTATTGGCTCCTCCTCCTCCCTCCCTAAAGGCTCAGAATGTGATTGGTGCTTATCTTTGGTGAGTTCAAACTGACTCTGTGATTGGCTGTCATCATCCGCTGATGACACAGGACAGAAAAGCGGTTTGTCCTCTAGCCCCGCCTCCCCCATCACGGCTTTACTTTGATAGCTCGGTTCCTCTTCCAGAGGAAGGACGGGGGAAGGCAGGATATTGGGGGAGCAGGAGAGGAGTAAGGCAGTCCTGTGAGGAGAGGCCTCCAGAGAGCCAGCTCTCGGAGGAGGAGGAGACTGTGGTGAGTTGAGGGGGGAGGCAGGAGGTGAAGACGGGGGAAAGTAGGAGGGCTGTTGGAGAGGTAAGGCCGAGTGTGGTGTGCTGAGTGGAGGGATGGGAGGAGCTGACTGAGGGTCTTCATTGAGAAAAGATCCCAGCTGGACTCCTTCAGAGAGAAGAAGAAACACATTTCAGTTCACCTTAACTCAGATGAACATTATGATGGAGTTTACACCAAACGCAAGGCTACTTTTACATGCGGATGGTTACAAACAACGTCAATGCAAAGAACTGAATTACTCAAACTCAAAATGACGAATACCGTGTATTCATGTTTATATACATATCAACGTTGAGGTTCAACCAACGTCCTGGCGGGCGGAGGGTGAACCTCAACGTTGGAAAACATTATTGTATGCGTCTGTAGAGTAAACGTCTTATATGATGGTGAGTTTATATCATTTTAAAATAAAATCACACATTATATAAATATCTATGGTGCCGTATTGATGCCTAATTTGGATGATGTTATTCTGAGTGTTGATGAGCAGCTGCAATCACATAGCCTTGATCAATCCGAACTCCATTCTTCTGCTTCCTACCTGAAGGGGGACAGTCTGAACTGCAATGCTGATCCTCCTCCTCCACCTGGTCCGGTTCTCCTCCATCCTCTGGACTCTCCTTTGTGGTCTGGTGAGGCTTCTCCTGCATCTCCTCCTTCTCTTCAGTTGTCTTTTCCTGCTCCTCCACCATGCTGACATCTAGAGAAAGACAAAGTTATAAACTGTAACAAACACCCAAACCACACTGTTCGATGTCAATGCCATACTTGACACGTTGTATAGTAAAAGTCTCGCTGATACTCACCCACAGTGACTGAAGACTCCCTCTCGGTTGTGTGTTGCTGGGGGCTGGAAACAAAGTGGCCTTCAGGACGAGGACCAACATCAGGCAGGACAAGCCTAGTAAGACCAGGACTAGGGCTGGTTTCAGACTGCCCATGGGTAGCAACAACAGGACTAACTGAATGTGGACCAGCGGCAGCCTCACACCTCATAGGGCTACCTGGTTCAGAACTGGGACTAGCCTCTGGTGCAACTGGGCTACTGTGCACATAGCTAGCCTGAGTAGGGCAAACTTGTGAGGGAGTTTCACTAATGTGGCTAGTACTAGGCATCGCCGTGTAATCCTGAGAGGGACTTGAATGGACAGTGCTTGCATGGCTCGGACCAGCCAGAGGGGAAGTAGCAACAGGGGTGGCTGGTCTTTGATACAAGGGGCCTTCCGAGGCAGGGCTTTGTTGACTTTTACCTGCAGACCTGTGGGGGATAGGGCGATGACTAGCTGGGGACTGGCTAACCTGGTTGGAACTAACAGCAGATGAGTCATCACGTAGGAAACTGGCAGGTGTATGGCTTGTCTGCCTAATACCGTCTGTAGGTACAACACAACCAGAATTAAGCTGAACCCCTCTGGGAAGAACAGAGCTTTGTTTTATGGAACTGGCCACAATGTCCACATAAAGACTTGAACTAGTCAAAGAGGGGCTGAGCTGTGCCACAGTCAGGTCAGAACTGGTTCCAGTGTCGGGAGCTTGGCTGTAATGGGGGCTACCATATGTTTTACTTGCCTGAGCTGGACTGTGAGGTGGGCTCACACAAGATACAGTAGCATGTGCAGGGCTGCTGGATGTCGTGCTAGCTAATGAGGGAGTCCGACTTTGGACTAGGCTTGAGTAGGCATTACTACAGGTGCTTTGTATGTGAAGAGGACCAGCTTGACCAGCAGGACTAGACCTTAGGGGACTGTGGCTATTATTGACATCAGTAATGCCAGCAGAGTGGGAACTGTGGCACACAGTACTACTAGCTGGGCTAGAATCAGTCGGCCTACAGTGTGGAGGACTAAAGCTAGTATGCATGGGGTTTGTCCATACTGGAGAAGGGCTAAGAAAAGAAGCAGAAGGACTGCAGGTAGTTTGAACATGTGAGGGACTTGACTGATCAGGATGTTTGGGACTTCGGCTTGCCTGAGTCTGTGCGAGCTCTGAAAAGCTACAAACAAGGGAACTAGTGCTCTCTTGTGTGGAGCGCATTATACTGTACGCACCATTAGCTTCTGTGCTGCCTGGGCAAGCATGAGTAGGGCTAGTATTAACTCTACTGTTTGGAGAGAAGTTAGGATGGCCGGGACTAGTTTTTGACTGATTAAAATGCCCGTTGTGGTTGACATCTACTGCTATCTCCTTGTCCTGACACAAGATGGGGTGGCTGGATCTAGCCAGTACTTCTGACGGGCTACCTGGTTGTGTTGAGGGCCTAACAGGTGATGTCAAGGGGCTGATTGTTTGCGCGGAGTAGCTGGCTGTTAGCGTTCCAGGGCTAGTTGGTTGTGTTGAGGAGCTAGTCTCTGTAGTCTCCACTGGCATGGGGCTAGTACAGGCCTGATCAGAGCTCAAGGGGCTTGTAGGCGTTTGACTGGGAAGTTTGGGGCTTGCATTAGCTAAGCTATTTTGGAATGGTATGGGGCTGGCTCTACCTTCAATAGCTTCTGTGCAGCGTGATGGGCTGTCATGAGCACAAGGTGACAAAGTTAAGCTACTGTCTTCCATTGAAGTCCTAATGTAAATAAGGCTTTCTGGTATGGGCATGGCAGGCCCGAGATAGGGGCTAGAATGGTCAGAGCTAAGAATGCTACTCTGAACAGAAGTATATTGGTTTGGGAGTTTGCCATCCGTGCCATGGCCAACAGGGGGCATTATGGACAGATCAGAGGTGGGACTACTTTCCAATGTTTGGCCATTTGGACACAGCTGCATTGGACTATGCTCCAAGGACTTCAGCTCTGTGGTACTGGTTTGGGTGCATTCCTTTGTGACTCTTGACTGTGTAGCAAGCTGAACAGGAAGAAGGCTAAGATGTAAAGGCTTGAAAGGCTTTGTGGAGTTAGCCTGTACTGGGCTAGCAGGCAGAGACCGACTACACTGTGTGGCTTTGGGTGGGGACGGTGATGGGCTACATGGAGCTGAAATGGGCCTCAGTGAGGCGTGTCTTCTTACTGTCTGTTTAGACCTACAGCAGACTGGCGAGAGGTCCCGGTCCAGTGTAGAAATGTCACATGAAGGCCCACATTGCAGCCCAGCAAAGCTGGTTGATCTAGGGCTCTCCTGGTTCAGTGTATATTCAGCATCATGTGTGGGACTCTGTGCAGGTGATGTGTCAACTTGTGCATGACAATGTGGCATCGGACTATGCCGTCTTTGTGGGGGACTGTGCTGAGGCTGTGTGATGAGGATGTCAGTAGGACTACATGGTGTACCGCGCTGTGTCTGCGTAAGGCTGCCCTGCGCAGGACTATGTGGTGGAGTACTTCGCTTAGGCTCTCCAGGCCCTGGCTGAACATGGGTAGGACTAAGCCCTGCCTGACACGGAGGATGTGCAAGGCTACATGATATGGGACTATCCTGGATTGGACTCTGAGAGTTTGTGGCCAAAAGCTGATCCTCTGTGGAATTCAGGGTAGGTCTTTGTTGAAGCTCTGCTTGATTAAATTGAGACAGATTGTGGCAATCTAGGAGCTCTGTAGGATCAAGGTGAGATTGCGAAGGACTTTCCTCGAGCTCTGCAAGTTCAGGGTAAGAGGGTAGTAGACTTTCCTGAAGCTCTTGTTGATTAGAGTGAGAGGGTGTACGTATTTGTTGGAGCTCTGTAGGTTCAGACGGAGATGGTGCAGGACTCTGTTGGAACTCTGTGGGCTCAGAGGGAGATGGTGCAGGAATCTTTAGGAGCTCTGTGGGTCTAGAGGGAGATGGTGGAGGACTCTGTTGGAGCTCTGTGGGTCCAGAGGGAGATGGTGCAGGACTCTGTGGTGGCTCTGTTGGTCTAGAGGGAGATGGTGCAGGACTCTGTTGGAACTCTGTGCATTCAGAAGGAGATAGCGCAGGACTCTGTTGGAACTCTGTGGGCTCAGAGGGAGATGGTGCAGGAATCTTTAGGAGCTCTGTGGGTCTAGAGGGAGATGGTGGAGGACTCTGTTGGAGCTCTGTGGGTCCAGAGGGAGATGGTGCAGGACTCGGTTGGAGCTCTGTGGGTTCAGAAGGAGATGGTGCAGAACTCTGTTGGAGCTCTGTGGGTCTAGAGAGAGATGGTGCAGGACTCTGTTGGAGGTCTGTGGGTCCAGAGGGAGATGGTGCAGGACTCTGTTGGAGCTCTGTGGGTCCAGAGGGAGATGGTGCAGGACTCGGTTGGAGCTCTGTGGGTCTAGAGAGAGATGGTGCAGGACTCTGTTGGAGGTCTGTGGGTCTAGAGGGAGATGGTGCAGGACTCTGTTGGAGCTCTGTGGGTCTAGAGAGAGATGGTGCAGGACTCTGTTGGAGCTCTGTGGGTCTAGAGGGATATGGTGCAGGACTCTGTTGGAGCTCTGTGGGTTCAAAGTGTGATGAAACAGGACTCTGTAGGAGCTCTGTGGGTCCAGAGGGGGATGGTGCAGGACTCTGTTGGAGCTCTGTGGGTCCAGAGGGAGATGGTGCAGAACTCTGTTGGAGCTCTGTGGGTCTAGAGGGAGATGGTGCGGGACTCTGTTGGAGCTCTGTGGGTTCAGAGGGAGATGGCGCAGGACTCTGTTGGACCGCTGTGGGTCTAGAGGGAGTTGGTGTAGGACTCTGTTGGAGCTCTGTGGGTTCAGAGGGAGATGGTGCAGGACTCTGTTGGAGCTCTGTGGGTCTAGAGGGAGATGGTGCAGAACTCTGTTGGAGCTCTGTGGGTCCAGAGGGAGATGGTGCAGGACTCTGTTGGAGTGCTGTGGGTCTAGAGGGAGATGGTGCAGGACTCTGTTGGAGCGCTGTGGGTCTACAGGGAGTTGGTGCAGGACTCTTTTGGAGCTCTGTGGGTTCAGAGGGAGATGGTGCAGCACTCTGTTGGTGCGCTGTGGGTCTAGAGGGAGTTGGTGCAGGACTCTGTTGGAGCTCTGTGCATTCAGAAGGAGATAGCGCAGGACTCTGTTGGAACTCTGTGGGCTCAGAGGGAGATGGTGCAGGAATCTTTAGGAGCTCTGTGGGTCTAGAGGGAGATGGTGGAGGACTCTGTTGGAGCTCTGTGGGTTCAGGGTGTGATGGTGCAGGACTCTGTTGGAGCTCTGTGGGTTCAGGGTGTGATGGTGCAGGACTCTGTTGGAGCTCTGTGGGTTCAGGGTGTGATGGTGCAGGACTCTGTTGGAGCTCTGTGGGTCTAGAGGGAGATGGTGCAGGACTCTGTGGTGGCTCTGTCGGTCCAGAGGGAGATGGTGCAGGACTCTGTGGTGGCTCTGTGGGTCCAGAGGGAGATGGTGCAGGACTCTGTTGGAGCGCTGTGGGTTTAGAGGGAGATGGTGCAGGATTCTGTTCGAGCTCTGTGGGTCTAGTGGGAGATGGTGCAGGACTCTGTGGTGGCTCTGTGGGTCCAGAGGGAGATGGTGCAGGACTCGGTTGGAGCTCTGAGGGTCCAGAGGGAGATGTTGCAGGACTCTGTTGGAGCTCTGTGGGTTCAAGGTAAATTGGTGCAGAACTCTGTTGGAGCTCTGTAGGTCTAGAGGGAGCTGGTACAGGACTCTGTGGTGGCTCGGAGCTCAGAAGCTGGACTGGGTTACGAGTGGTAATAATAGGTGGTGCTTCTGTGGGACTGAGGGGCGGGGACAGCGTAGCACTGTATGGGATTGGAGTGGGGGGGATTGGAACCTCTTCTTGAGGCCTGCACGTGGTGCAGACATAATCTTCAGACCGCGCCCTGCCCTCCCCAGCCTGGAAGATACACTCTGTATGGACACACCTGGAA
The DNA here is from genome assembly GCF_009769545.1 of Cyclopterus lumpus. Lineage (NCBI taxonomy): Eukaryota > Metazoa > Chordata > Actinopteri > Perciformes > Cyclopteridae > Cyclopterus > Cyclopterus lumpus. The sequence continues at coordinate 75,817 of NC_046985.1, read as the reverse complement.
CCAACACAAACATTGAAACGTGTATGTTTGTAAATCTTAAATCATTCTGCAGCGTAGAAATCAGTCAAGTTTCTTATAGAAACTCAAATAGACTTTATCGTTTTATGGTGTATTATCAGCATCGACATCATTCATTACCGACCAATCACAGAAAACACTCCATAGATGTTTGTTATGAAGATACTCAATTACTCATTAGGCTGAGCCCTAACCCCCCTACGGAGAAAACTTATTTTGGCCGCTTGTATCTGCGACTTAGTTTTTTTTGGTGACGACCACTTCACCATGACGCAGAAGTAAAACAGGCGCTGATCCACCTATCGATCTCCTACTCCACGACAGGCACTGATGACCTACCGACCACAGCTCCTAGTGGCCATGTCCACAATAGAGGCTTTGAACATGGTCCACTCGGATTCCATGTCTCCATCCTCCCTTGGAGAATGCTGCAGCTTGTGTACTCACAAAAACTAAGAAAAGAGATCACATTACTCCTGTATTAGCTGCTCTGCACTGGCTCCCTGTGGAGTTCAGAATCACAGATCGGTCTAGACCTGCTCTCTGTGTTACGAGATGACTTATGTTTGGATTTGGGGCGACGGCAGCTCAGGAGAGAGAGAGAGAGGTTGTTCCATATTACCCAGCATTCATGTGCATTATTTCCTCCAGAGCACAGATTTGATCGGAACGGCACATTTCAGTGACTGTATCCTGACAAATGGTGTGTGGAGTCATAAAGCGTCTAACCCTAAACCCAGAGATCATTTAGGCTGCTGCCAACAGGAAGTGCAACTGAGCTCATACCTGTGGCAACAGGAAGTGTAACTGTGAGCTCATACCTGTGGCAACAGGAAGTGTAACTGTGAGCTCATACCTGTAGCAACAGGAAGTGTAACTGAGCTCATACCTGTAGCAACAGGAAGTGTAACTAAGCTCATACCTGTGGCAACAGGAAGTCTAACTGTGAGCTCATACCTGTAGCAACAGGAAGTGTAACTGTGAGCTCATACCTGTAGCAACAGGAAGTGTAACTGTGAGCTCATACCTGTAGCAACAGGAAGTGCAACTGAGCTCATACCTGTGGCAACAGGAAGTGTAACTGTGAGCTCATACCTGTAGCAACAGGAAGTCTAACTGTGAGCTCATACCTGTAGCAACAGGAAGTGTAACTGTGAGCTCATACCTGTAGCAACAGGAAGTGTAACTGTGAGCTCATACCTGTAGCAACAGGAAGTCTAACTGTGAGCTCATACCTGTAGCAACAGGAAGTGTAACTGAGCTCATACCTGTAGCAACAGGAAGTGTAACTGTGAGCTCATACCTGTAGCAACAGGAAGTGTAACTGTGAGCTCATACCTGTAGCAACAGGAAGTGTAACTGTGAGCTCATACCTGTAGCAACAGGAAGTGTAACTGTGAGCTCATACCTGTAGCAACAGGAAGTGTAACTGTGAGCTCATACCTGTAGCAACAGGAAGTGTAACTGTGAGCTCATACCTGTAGCAACAGGAAGTCTAACTGTGAGCTCATACCTGTAGCAACAGGAAGTGTAACTGTGAGCTCATACCTGTAGCAACAGGAAGTGTAACTGTGAGCTCATACCTGTAGCAACAGGAAGTGTAACTGAGCTCATACCTGTAGCAACAGGAAGTGTAACCGTGAGCTCATACCTGTAGCAACAGGAAGTGTAACTGAGCTCATACCTGTAGCAACAGGAAGTGTAACCGTGAGCTCATACCTGTAGCAACAGGAAGTGTAACTGTGAGCTCATACCTGTAGCAACAGGAAGTGTAACTGTGAGCTCATACCTGTAGCAACAGGAAGTCTAACTGTGAGCTCATACCTGTAGCAACAGGAAGTGTAACTGTGAGCTCATACCTGTAGCAACAGGAAGTGTAACTGTGAGCTCATACCTGTAGCAACAGGAAGTGTAACTGAGCTCATACCTGTAGCAACAGGAAGTGTAACTGTGAGCTCATACCTGTAGCAACAGGAAGTGTAACTGAGCTCATACCTGTAGCAACAGGAAGTGTAACTGAGCTCATACCTGTAGCAACATGAAGTCTAACTATGGGCTCATACCTGTAGCAACAGGAAGTGTAACCGTGAGCTCATACCTGTAGCAACAGGAAGTGTAACCGTGGGCTCATACCTGTAGCAACAGGAAGTGTAACCGTGAGCTCATACCTGTAGCAACAGGAAGTCTAACCGTGGGCTCATACCTGTAGCAACAGGAAGTGTAACCGTGAGCTCATACCTGTAGCAACAGGAAGTGTAACTGAGCTCATACCTGTAGCAACATGAAGTGTAACTGAGCTCATACCTGTAGCAACAGGAAGTGTAACTGAGCTCATACCTGTAGCAACATGAAGTCTAACTGTGGGCTCATACCTGTAGCAACATGAAGTCTAACTGTGAGCTCATACCTGTAGCAACAGGAAGTGTAACTGAGCTCATACCTGTAGCAACAGGAAGTGTAACTGAGCTCATACCTGTAGCAACATGAAGTCTAACTGTGGGCTCATACCTGTAGCAACATGAAGTCTAACTGTGGGCTCATACCTGTAGCAACAGGAAGTCTAACTGTGAGGTCATACCTGTAGCAACAGGAAGTGTAACTGTGGGCTCATACCTGTAGCAACAGGAAGTCTAACTGTGGGCTCATACCTGTAGCAACAGGAAGTGTAACTGTGAGGTCATACCTGTAGCAACAGGAAGTCTAACTGTGGGCTCATACCTGTAGCAGCAGGAACAGATCACATGGTCCTGTGGTGTGTCGAGGTCGCAGAGCGGGCAGGGCAGGGCCAGGTCACATAACTCGCATAGAAACGGGTGATTGGCCCACTGGCCTGATGACCTCACACCACAGCGGCGACAGATTCTGCAGTTCTTGGGGAGGGGGGGAGAGCGAGAGAGAGAGAGGTTTAAAACACACAAACATAAACACACACAGGTTGTATTTGAGTGTGTTCATCTCACCTTGCATCTCCAGCCGGGGCTCGGTGTTCCACCTGGAGGAGGTGTGAGACAGTGTGTGTGGTAGGATTTATCACAGCGCTCACACACCAGCAACGCACCATCATCCCCTTGCACCCTGAAACACACACACTTAATTATTATTGTGGAAGAATCTTCCTCAGCAAGGACACTTCCTGTTTGTACGACAGCAAGTGTGTGTCTCTGTGTGAGTAAGTGTGTGTGTGATTGTGTGTATGTGTGTCTAAGAGTGTGTGTGTGTTACCTGCAGCTCTGACACACTCGACACTGAGGACATTGCCAGCCGGCCCGGCACATGGGGGAGGGGGCCAGAGGTGGGTCCAGGCAGCTGCCATGGTAACAGTTCCCACAGCAACAACACATCAACAGACAGCTGACATCACCACTCGAACACAAGACGCACTGTGACGACACTGTGGACAGAAGTACACACAATTACACACAAAGTCCTGCTTCTTGTACAGTGTGTAAAGCAATTTACGCACACACACAAGATCCTGATCCGATGTGAGGTCAAAGGTCAGGGGTGTCGTATGTGTACAGATTGTAAAGCCCTCTGAGGCAAATTTGTAATTTGTGATATTGGGTTATATAAAATAAACTGAATTGAATTGTGTGCATCTTGTACACGGTGTGCGTGTGTGTGTGTGTGTACCTGAGTGTGTGTGTCTTGTACACAGTGTGTGTGTGTGTGTACCGGAGTGTGAGTGTCTTGTACACAGTGTGTGTCTGTGGGTCCAGTCCTGGTGAACTCCAGCAGCAGCAGCACATGGGAAGTGGAAGCTCTGCCTACAGCTCATCTCCTGGCAACGCAGCGATGCTCCAAGCCGACGGCAGAACGCACACACCTGGAGACAGAGATGGGGCGGAGCTTAGACAGTCTGCATACAGTGTGTGGATATTTATGAGGTAACACAAACCCACTTGTGTGCTTCCTGAGTCAATGGCTTTGTCCACGTAGAGCAGCGATTGGCCCTCGCCACGACACACCCCCTCTGACCAGGCTGCACACTGCAGGTGAGCGCAGCACTGACCTACACACACACACACAAACGCACACAATAATTTGCAATTTCAAAAGTTTCACACAAAAAAAAAAAATATTCAGGTTTCACATCAACTGTAAATTATATATAAAGATATTTGTCTTTCATCATCAGGAAGACTTCTCTAGGTTTGAGTGAATATTTAACACTCCATCAACAGACAAATCTGTTCATTAACTAAAAGGATCAAATTAATTAAATGACAGACAGAGTCCAGGAGACATCCAACATTTTCATTTCAAATAATACAAGATGTACACAATTAAACTATTTTCTAACCTAATACATTACATTACATGTCATTTTTTTAGTTCAATAACTTTGAAAACATTCAAGACTTCCTGTACCTGTGGGGTCGAACAGTGATTGGACGTTGATGTCATGTGGAAGGCCAACGGGTCCGAGTTGCTCCACAAACTCTAAGGAAGACTCCCTGTCTGAAACGTGAGCAGACAGTGACACAGTAATCAATTACCCTGATTAGACTGCAGGAGGACACCACGACCACCAGGATCAATAACCCTGATCAGACTGCAGGAGGACACCACCAGGATCAATAACCCTGATCAGACTGCAGGAGACCACCACGACCACCAGGATCAATAACCCTGATAAAGACTGCAGGAGTACACCACGACCACCAGGATCAATAACCTTGATCAGACTGCAGGAGACCACCACGACCACCAGGATCAATAACCCTGATCAGACTGCAGGAGACCACCACGACCACCAGGATCAATAAGCCTGATCAGACTGCAGGAGACCACCACGACCACCAGGATCAATAACCCTGATCAGACTGCAGGAGTACACCACGACCACCAGGATCAATAACCCTGATCAGACTGCAGGAGACCACCACGACCACCAGGATCAATAACCCTGATCAGACTGCAGGAGACGACCACGACCACCAGGATCAATAACCCTGATCAGACTGCAGGAAACCACCACGACCACCAGGATCAATAACCCTGATCAGACTGCAGGAGACCACCACGACCACCAGGATCAATAACCCTGATCAGACTGCAGGAGGACACCACCAGGATCAATAACCCTGATCAGACTGCAGGAGGACACCACCAGGATCAATAACCCTGATCAGACTGCAGGAGACCACCACGACCACCAGGATCAATAACCCTGATCAGACTGCAGGAGACCACCACGACCACCAGGATCAATAACCCTGATCAGACTGCAGGAGACCACCACGACCACCAGGATCAATAACCCTGATCAGACTGCAGGAGGACACCACCAGAAATCTGTTCTCACTCTTCCTTTGTCCAGTCAGACCAGATCAGTAAACTGGTTCTGGGGCCACTGGTTCTGGGGCCACTGGTTCTAGAGTCACTGGTTCTAGAGTCACTGGTTCTAAAGTAACTGGTTCTAGAGTCACTGGTTCTAGAGTCACTGGTTCTAGAGTCACTGGTTCTAAAGTAACTGGTTCTAGAGTCACTGGTTCTAGAGTCACTGGTTCTAAAGTAACTGGTTCTAGAGTCACTGGTTCTAGAGTCACTGGTTCTGGGGCCACTGGTTCTAGGACCACTGGTTCTAGAGTCACTGGTTCTAGAGTCACTGGTTCTAAAGTAACTGGTTATGGGGCCACTGGTTCTAGAGTCACTGGTTCTAGAGTCACTGGTTCTAAAGTAACTGGTTCTAGAGTAACTGGTTCTGGGACCACTGGTTCTAAAGTAACTGGTTCTAGGGCCACTGGTTCTAGAGTCACTGGTTCTAAAGTAACTGGTTATGGGGCCACTGGTTCTAGAGTCACTGGTTCTAGGGCCACTGGTTCTAAATTAACTGGTTATGGGGCCACTGGTTCTAGGGCCACTGGTTCTAGAGTCACTGGTTCTAAAGAAACTGGTTCTGGGGCCACTGGTTCTAGAGTCACTGGTTCTAGAGCCCCAGGTTCTACTTCTTGAAAACAAAGAATGTAACGCTTTCAGCTCAGGAGGATTCCCAGCACCAGGGTTAGGTATACCCTAAACCCAGAAGCAGAAGCTTTAAAATCGGGTTCTCACATACAAGGAGAACCCTTTCTCTCAAAGTTATTTGAGAGCAAACCAAAGCAAGACTGCTTAGAAAAGGTCCAAACAAACAATGTCAACACGGGTTTTCGGTTCTCCAGAAAGAACCCGAGGTAGATTAGAACCGGCCACAGGTGAACGCTAGCTAACATTAGCCTCAACGTCCTGTAGTCTGAACCGGGTCTTAGTATGAAGAGAGTACTCACCATACTGTTCAGGACTGCTGCACCTAGACACAGACACACACAGTTAATGATCACAATGACAAACTAAAGCTTAGTAAGTCTAAAATAAAACTTATTTGGGTGGTTTGACTTTTATTTTGAAAGGGGATAAACAGGAAGTGAGGTGACTTACGTTGACGGGGCCAGGTCTCCTCGGTAGCAGTGATCGTGGCAGTCATTGTCCCGGTCGGAAGAGGCGCGGCGGTTGAGGACGTGCAGGGGGATGTAACCAGGCGTCGGGCCGAACACCACCAGGCGGCCCTGACCCAGGGGGGGCTCCTCGCCACCGTAACAGAAGGCACACTGCTTCAGTCTGCGGGCGAGAGATTGCCTTTTAATAACTTTTATTCACAAAGGTCTTAACATCATAACGACCAGATGTGAAGTCAATCGGGTTTAATCTCTCGGAGGAGTTGGTTAAAGCACAGCCTTGTTGGGTTTAGGGCACACCTCCAAGAGGGTTCTTTGTCGTCAAGTGACCTCGCTAGGAGAAACCCAACGCTGGGCTACGCTCAAGGGGGCACTATGGAGCTCCCCACACATAACAGGAGGATCTAATAAAGGTTCATGTTCCAGCTGGAGATCTGTGGTGGACTAACTTTAGGGAAGTTAGTTTGAAACTGTTCAAGGAGGTTTTATTCTAACAGGATGTACATTCTGCACTTCCTGTTGACATAAAGAAACAAACAAGAGAAACCTGGATTACTGCTCTCACCGTTTTTTGGTGTGTCCCAGGCCGGGGCGGGGCGAGCCCCCAGAGTCCTCCAACAGCTGGAAGAGAGGGGACAGCGAGACCTCATCCTCCAGTCGGGGGCAGGGGGAGACCGGAGGACTGGAGCAGGGACTCGGCTCTGTGCGACTGGCCCTGCCCACCTCTGCCTCCACAGTAACTGTCTCCATGGGGCCGGGGCTGTGGCAGTCCTCCTCCACAGGATCCGGAGCAGGTCTGGGGCTGTCAACCAGGCTCAGGTCAAGGTCCGGCGACGGGGAACTGACTCGAGGTTCTTCCCCAGGACCGGAAGCTGGTCCTGGGCTGGAGGAGGGGGGCGGGGCAGCAGGAGCCAGGCTGGTTCTGTCCTCCTCCTCAACACTAGGAGCTGGATCTGGGCTGGCCTCTGAGAGTGTGGGGTCAGGATGAGGCGGGTCAGGATGAGGCGGGTCAGGATGAGGCGGGTCAGGGTCCGGACTGAGATGGTCCTGGCTGGGTTCAGTGTCTGGTTCAGGGTTTGCGTTGGATTTTCTTCTGGAGGTGGACCGACGGCATCCTGTTGTCTTCTCCTTCACCTCTGAGGACACCAAATAAATCATAACACACCAACATGAGCTCCACTGGGGTCAAGGGGTCTGAGGGCCTACAAGACTTAAGAGGGTCTGGAGGCCAACAAGACTTAAGGTGGTCTGAAGGCCAACAAAACTTAAGGCGGTCTGAAGGCCAACAAGAACTAAGAGGAAAAGAGGTTTCTGTCATAAAGAACCCTTTCCTTGTAGAAGCTCAATCTCTAGAACAGAAAGAACATCTGAACCCCAGCTTGAACTACAGTTATACTCCCTGAACTATCAGTTATCCTCCCTTTTCAGGAAATAAAATACTAATTTTCAATAAATACTGAGTCATGCAATAAATACGGAGGTATCCAAAGAAATACTGAGGGATACAAGAAATACTGAGGGATACAATAAGTAATTAGGTATACAATAATACTGAGGACCACATGGTCCACAGCATCATTTGTTCAAACTAAGGAACCAAAGACAGGTCTGGTCCGACACTGAAGCTCAGAGAGGTTTATCATTTCGATGTCTTAGCTCCTGATTTAAAATCAGAACCTGATTGAGACAAAGTCCACAAGCAGAAACACCAACAGCTGGAAACACACCTGTCTTCTTGGGGGGGTTCTTCTCCGTGGTGTCCATGAGATCTTCATCCCCTCCTGGGGCTCGGCCTCGACTCCGCACCCTGACCACAAACAAGCAGTAGCACTTAGTATTTCTGATGACATCACTGTTTCATACTAATGCAGCTGGAGTCATTTTAACTACTTCATTATTGTAATAATTAGGCTAAAGTTGATTTACATTCTAGTGTAAGTAGTAACTAATATTGTCAAATAACTGGAGTGAAGTTAAAAGTACTTATTTCTCCCTGAGATGTCATGAATTAGATGTATAAAGTTACATTAAATGGAAATACTTCAGTTTAGTACAAGTATCTCAAAACAGTATTCGAGGAGCCTAAATTGACCGAGGAACATTCAAATTGTTTAAAGAGCAGAGTCTCATTTCCTCTCTCAAAGCTCATAATGCATTTAACTATTAAATGTGAACCGTGTTCTTGTGGGATGCCTCACCAGGACCACGACGTGGACCTAAAGTCCATTGTTATTGGTGCACCAGGAGGCCACAGAGTAAGTAATTCTTGAAAGGTTAAACAGCAACAAATATGTTTGTCAAATATTTAGTTTGATAAAAACATATTGTGCATTTTAATAAGGTTGAATTTGAGTTTTTAGAAAACGTTTGGATCGCACAAGTCTAACAATCCTACGCTGCCAGCACTGAGAATAGTAAAATAAAATCACAAGTGACTGCACCACAAATGAAAATCTGCCGGTACCTACGTTGACCATAAATCCAGCTTTTAGGAGCACTTTAGAAAGTGGGGATGCAGACTTACTTCTTCCTTGACTTGGAGGGTGGAGTAGTAAGAGATGGAGGTGGTGGAGGAGGTGTGGGGGGCACACCGCTCCCATCTTTCCGAGGTCGCCCACGAGACCGCCTCTCGGGGGCGGGGCTTGTAGCTGCGGCTTTGGCCAGCTGAGCGCTACGTCCAGCCCGAGTGACTGGAGGGACCGGTCCTCTGTCCCGAGGCACCTGAGACTGAGCCTCAGATGGCATTCTGGGTAAAAAATAAAAGGTTCAGATTCAGAATCACGAGTCCTTGACAGAAAGTTCCTGCTCGAGTCCTCAAGTCTGCCCCCGCAGACTGAATAAAATATGGACGTGGTCTCAGTGATGTCCCCCAGAGGCTCCAGCCCGGCCCTAGCTTTAGACTGGCACTAGCTCGGCTCCGGCCCGGCTCTAGCTTTAGACTGGCACTAGCTTGGCTCCGGCCCGGCCCTAGCTTTAGACTGGCACTAGCTCGGCTCTGGCCCGGCTCTAGCTTTAGACTGGCACTAGCTCGGCTCCAGCCCGGCCCTAGCTTTAGACTGGCACTAGCTCGGCTCCGGCCCGGCTCTAGCTTTAGACTGGCACTAGCTCGGCTCCGGCCCGGCTCTAGCTTTAGACTGGCACTAGCTCGGCTCCGGCCCGGCTCTAGCTTTAGACTGGCACTAGCTTGGCTCCGGCCCGGCTCTAGCTTTAGACTGGCACTAGCTTGGCTCCGGCCCGGCCCTAGCTTTAGACTGGCACTAGCTCGGCTCCGGCCCCGCTCTAGCTTTAGACTGGCACTAGCTCGGCTCCGGCCCGGCCCTAGCTTTAGACTGGCACTAGCTCGGCTCCGGCCCGGCCCTAGCTTTAGTCCGGCTTTAGAGCGACTCTTGCTTTAGACCGGCTCTAGCTCGATTCTGGCTTTAGACCGGCTCTAGAGCGACTCTGGCTTTAGACCGGCTCTAGAGCGACTCTGGCTTTAGACCGGCTCTAGAGCGACTCTGGCTTTAGACCGGCTCTAGAGCGACTCTGGCTTTAGACCAGCTGTAGAGCGACTCTGGCTTTAGACCAGCTGTAGAGCGACTCTTGCTTTAGACCGGCTCTTGCTTTAGTCTGGCTCTAGCTCGGCTCTGGCTTTAGACCGGCTCTAGCTCGACTCTGGCTTTAGACCAGCTGTAGAGCGACTCTTGCTTTAGACCGGCTCTTGCTTTAGACCGGCTCTAGAGCGACTCTTGCTTTAGACCGGCTCTAGCTCGACTCTTGCTTTAGACCGGCTCTTGCTTTAGACTGGCTCTAGAGCGACTCTGGCTTTAGACCGGCTCTAGCTCAACTCTGGCTTTAGACCGGCTCTAGAGCGACTCTGGCTTTAGACCAGCTGTAGAGCGACTCTTGCTTTAGACCGGCTCTTGCTTTAGACCGGCTCTAGAGCGACTCTGGCTTTAGACCAGCTGTAGAGCGACTCTGGCTTTAGACCGGCTCTTGCTTTAGACCGGCTCTAGAGCGACTCTTGCTTTAGACCGGCTCTAGCTCGACTCTTGCTTTAGACCGGCTCTAGAGCGACTCTTGCTTTAGACCGGCTCTAGAGCGACTCTTGCTTTAGACCGGCTCTAGAGGGACTCTGGCTTTAGACCGGCTCTAGAGCGACTCTTGCTTTAGACCGGCTCTAGAGCGACTCTTTCCTAAAATAACTTTAGAAATAACTGTAAGAAATGGCGGTGTGATATAAGTACTTGTACTATAACAAAGTATTTATCCAGTGTGGTATTAGTATGTGTACTGAAGAGATCTGAATACTTATACTACTGATGTCTTGTCACAACAGACCCATGGTTTCATAGAATCCTGAAGAGAGAACCCTGATGATAGAAACCTTGACAACGGAACCTTGATGACAGAACCCTGACGAGAGGAACCCCAATAGAAACCCTTATGACAGAACCCTGGCGATATAACCCTAATGACAGAAACCCTGAAGACAGAACCCTGATGACACTAGTTGGTTCTCAAAGGAACATGAAATACAGAAATAAATAGATCAATAGTTATTAAAACGACCAGAACACTTATCATTCATTATGAACCTTTACTCGGGGTTAAATGAAATTATTTATTTCATAAATGCTGAATAGTACCAACAGTTAGCCGCTAGCCGTTAGCTTCCTGTTAGCTTAGCATCAGCTAGCTGCTAGCTGCAGGACCGAGCTGCCCCGCGCGCTCATTCTTCTCCTCCCGAACACGAGACCACTAACCCCCTAACCCAGGTAACCCTACCCCAGGTAAACCCAGGTACCGACAGAGAGGAGGTGAGCGTTAGCTCTAGCAGAGAGGAAGCAGAAGAACCTACTGATTTGATGGTATTCTGTTTTTCCTTTCTATTTAAACCGATCCGTTAGAACCCAGCAGAACTTCTGCTTCAGCACTTCGCCATGAGGATGCGAGGTTCCGGGGAAACATTCCCGAGGGGCGCAGGGGAGAAAAACACGGTTTAGCACTGAACAATTGGCGAAAAATTAAAGTTGAAGCGGTCGCTCCGTCATGGAGGCCATGTTTGGAGCGACCGAAGCACCGCCTGTCAGCGACAGCAGGAGAAGTAGATCCATAAACATCCACTCAGGACCGGAACATTTACCGGGCACAGCTCATTTCTTAAGCCTGGATAGAGGCTACATTCACTGGGAGGTGCAGTCTGTAACGCGTCTGTGTCTCTGGGTCTGTGGCGGACTAGTTTCGGTGTATTGTGGAGTGCAAAAAGTGTCTGACCCCGCGGATGGATCTGTTGGTGGGGTGCTCTGGTGAAGCGGCGTCTGTCATCAGACCTGAAGTCCCGGACTATTTATCCGAGGAGCCGGACTGCAGCCGCGAGGAGCCGGACTGGATCCGCGAGGAGTCGGACTGGATCCGCGAGGAGTCGGACTGGATCCGCGAGGAGCCGGTCTCTATCTGGACAGTGACTGCGTGTGCCTCAAACAGAAACCGAATACAACCTTTAACATCATATTATCCTATTTATTATGAAATATAACATCTACGTAACATTTCAAAAATCAGGCACATCTTGTCTCAAAAAGATGCAGAAAAGCTGGTTCACGCGTTTGTTACTTCCAGACTAGATTACTGCAACTCCTTATTATCAGGCTGCTCTAATAAGTCTCTTAAGTCCCTCCAGTTGATCCAGAATGCTGCAGCTCGTGTACTCACAAAAACTAAGAAAAGAGATCACATGACTCCTGTATTAGCTGCTCTGCACTGGCTCCCTGTAAAATCAAGAATCACATTTAAAATTCTTCTCCTCACCTACAAAGCCTTGATTGGTGATGCACCATCATATCTTAAGGAGCTTGTAGTACCATATTGCCCCACTAGAGAGCTGCTCACTAAATGTGGGGCTACTTGTGGTTCCTAGAGTCCTAAAAAGTAGGATGGGAGCAAGAGCCTTCAGTTATCAAGCTCCTCTTTTATGGAACCAGCTTCCACTTTTAGTTTATGGGCAGACACAGTTTTGCCTCAAGGGCCTGGCCTCATTGGTCAGGCGTCTTTCGCGATGCCTCCTGCCTGGCAGGCCGGCCTTCTGGCTATCCGGGGAGAGGGATCCTCCTCTGTTACTCTCCTTTTTCCCAATGAAAGGGTGTTTTCTGTTTTTTTGGGAGTTCTTCCTGATCTGACGTGAGGTCCTGGGACAGGGATGTTCTATGTGTACAGATTGTAATGCACTCTGAGGCAAATTTGTAATTTGTGATTTTGGGTTATACTAAATAAACTGAATTGAATAGAATCCCCTAAATGACCTAATTGGCCACTATAACCACCAAATGAGCTGCTAGCAACACATAATGAGCCACTAGAATCATCTAATGGGCCACTAGAACCACCTCAACAATTGTGAGAAACACCTAATAGCCACTAAAACCCCCTACCACTAGAACCACCTAATGGGCCACTAGAAACACAGAATGGACCACTAGAAACACCTAATGTGCCACTAGAACCACCTAATGGACCAGTAGAAACACCTAATGTGCCACTAGAAACACCCATTGGACCACTAGATCCACCTTAGTTATTTTGAGAAACACCTAAAGAGCCATTATAACCACCTAATGGGCCACTAGATACACCTGATGGGCCACTAGAAACACCTAATGGGCAAGAACCCAATGGATCCCAGATGTAATAGCGGCAATAGCAGTATTTGCATCACAGCACTTCTAGCTGTGCAGAAAAAAGGCCTGACAAACACAATTACACCTCCTGGATCACTACTTTATTGAAATTTGACAAATGTATTTACACATTAATCCAAATATATGTAACCTAGTGGGAAAGATGTTGTCACCACTAAAGCCACTAGAGGGCACTGTACTTTAGAGGAAGCCAGTAGACGGGTTGGTTGTTTTCCGTTGCTGTATGGGATGAGTGTCTGTAGCCACCGCATGTGCATTTAAGCTAGCACCAAGATAAAACGTAAAGAACTACCTCTACAGTTATTTTTGCACTGTATTTATGCACTGAATGTATGCACTTGAATTATACACAGATTATTTGCACTTTGAGTTAGTTAGGTTTTCAAGTGAGATTCTATGTGCACAGTGTAAATGTACTGGACCATCTTTGTTGAATCTATTCTAAATTGGACATTCCAAATTAATTTAATACTACTCTTAATTCCTTAAGAGTAGTCGAGAAATAAAGATCCCTGAAGATAGTGTTGTGTCTGGTGTCTTATCAAGTTTCACCTGCCTACACATTTTGGTACCAGGAGTGGGGTCTCTAATTTGGAGTGTTTGACTAGGTTTGTAAAGTGCAAAAATAACTGTAGTAGTTCTTTACGTTTTATCTTGGTGCTAGCTTAAATGCACATGCGGTGGCTACAGACACTCATCTCATACAGCAACGGAAAACAACCAACCCGTCTACTGGCTTCCTCTAAAGTACAGTGCCCTCTAGTGGCTTTAGTGGTGACAACATCTTTCCCACTAGGTTACATATAAAAAGAACAAACAAAATCAATAACATCATGGAAACAGAGGGGTTCACTGATGTTTAATGTCATGTGAGCAGGAGCTCAGTCAATGGCAGTTCAGATGAACTTCACTCCTCTATCTGTCACGTAGAAGGAGCTGCTGCTGTAACCCTTTGTCATGGAGCCGGAGGAGGTGCAGTGAACGGTGAAGACTTGCTGTCTCCTCTGCTCCTTGCTGCTTCCTGCTGTGGTGGCCATGTTGTTTGCAGCCTCCTGCCTGGAGCACAGCAGCCGGTGGGTAACCAGCCGCTGCCAGGGCCGACAGAGGTATGGTCGGTCGTAGTCAGAGCAGGAGGATCCATTGTAGCTCCTCCTGATGGCGTGGCAGGTGGCAAAAACAGTGATTCTATAATCCCTAAGAGGAGGAGCGACAGATTAGACGGATTCATCCAAGAAATATGTCAACTATTTACAGGTGTCTACAGTCAACCCAGCAAGCAGAGCATTACTGAGGTGTTGTTTTATCATGTTCCTACAGAACAGCTTTAGTTCTTCAACTGTGAGTGAATCTACTGAAGAGTTTTGGTGCTTGCATGATGTTGATGAAAATGTTGCCCAACACTCCCAATAACCCCCCCCCCCAAATTGCTACATTCTAATAAAATCTTCTGAAAGATCCTAGAAGGGACCCCAACAATCTCAATCACCACTAGAAACACCTAAATAACCTCCAGATCTTCCACATTTACCACTAGAACCACATAAAACACCCATATCACCTCCTCAGTGACCACTAGAAAGCCCTTTAGAAAGGGAATATTTCTAACAATTTTTGTGTTCCATCCATCCATCCATTATCACCCGCTTATCCGGGGTCGGGTCGCGGTGGCAGCAGGTTCAGCAGGCCGACCCAGGCTTCCCTCTCACCCGCAGCACTTTCCAGCTCATTCTGGGGGATCCCGAGGCGTTCCAAGGCCAGCCGGGAGATATAATCCCTCCAGCGTGTCCTCGGTCTTCCCCGGGGCCTCCTACCAGTTGGACGTGCCCGGAAAACCTCTAATGGGAGGCGTCCAGGAGGCATCCTGACTAGATGCCCGAACCACCTCAGCTGACTCCTTTCGACACGAAGGAGCAGCGACTCGACTCCAAGCTCCCCCCTGATGTCCGAGCTCCTTACCCTATCTCTAAGGCTGAGCCCGGCCACCCTACGGAGGAAGCTCATTTCGGCCGCTTGTATCCGAGATCTCGTTCTTTCGGTCACGACCCAGAGTTCGTGACCATAGGTGAGGGTTGGAACGTAGACCGACCAGTAAATGGAGAGCTTTGCCTTCCGGCTCAGCTCCCTCTTCACTAAGACGGACCGGTACAGCGCCTGTTTTACTGCTGCAGCCGCACCGATCCGCCTATCGATCTCTCGCTCCACCTTACCCTCACTCATGAACAAGACCCCGAGATACTTGAACTCCTTCGCTTGGGGTAGGCAGTTTGCCCCCACCTGGAGGGAGCAATCCGCCGGTTTCCGGCAGAGCACCATGGCCTCAGATTTGGAGGTGCTAACTCTCATCCCTGCCGCTTCGCACTCGGCTGCAAAACGCCCCAGTGAATGCTGGAGGTCACGGTCCGAGGAGGCAAACAGGACCACATCATCCGCAAACAGCAGAGAGGCGATCCCGAGACTCCCGAACCGGATCCTCTCCGCCCCCTGGCTGCGTCTAGATATCCTGTCCATGAAGGTCACGAACAGGACCGGTGATAAAGGGCAGCCCTGGCGGAGGCCAACACCCACCGGGAACGTGTCTGACTTACTACCGAGGAGACGAACACAGCTCCTACTGCAGGCGTACAGAGACCGGATGGCCCGTGCCAACGGGTCCGGCACCCCATACTCCCGCAGCACCCCCCACAAAAACCCCTGAGGGACCCGGTCGAAAGCCTTCTCCAGGTCTACAAAGCACATGTAAACTGGTTGGGCAAACTCCCAGGACCCCTCCAGTAATCTTGCGAGGGTAAAGAGCTGGTCCACTGTTCCACGACCGGGACGGAATCCGCACTGTTCGTCCTGAATCTGAGGTTCGACAAGCGGTCGGAGCCTCCTCTCCAGCACCCTGGCATAAGCTTTTCCCGGGAGGCTGAGCAGTGTGATACCACGATAGTTCGAGCACACTCTCCGGTCCCCCTTCTTGAAGATGGGAACCACCACCCCGGTCTGCCAGTCCATGGGCACTGTTCCCGACCCCCATGCGACACTGAAAAGGCGTGTCAACCAAGACAGCCCAACAATGTCCAGCGCTTTCAGCATCTCAGGGCGGATCTCATCCACCCCTGGCGCCTTGCCACCAAGGAGTTTTTTGACTACCTTAGCGACCTCTGCCAGGGATATGGGTGAATCCACCCCAAAGTCTTCCGGCGCTGCCCCCTCTCCGGGGGACATGTTGGCCGGGTTTAGGAGTTCCTCAAAGTGCTCTTTCCACCGCCCAACGATGTCCCCAGTCCGGGTCAGCAGTTCCCCCCCCCTGCTGAGAACAGCCTGGGGTAGACCCTGCTTTCCCTTCCTGAGCCGTCGGATGGTTTGCCAGAACTTCCTTGAGGCCAACCGAAAGTCCTTCTCCATGGCCTCCCCGAACTCCTCCCATGCCCGAGTTTTAGCCTCCGCGACCATCGTCGCTGCAGCCCTTTTGGCCCGCCGGTACCCGTCAGCTGCTTCAGGAGACCCCTGGGCCAGCCAGGCCCGAAAGGCCTCCTTCTTCAGTTTGACGGCTACCCTCACCCCCGGTGTCCACCACCGGGTTCTAGGGTTGCCGCCACGACAGGCACCGATGATTTCCGGCCACAGCCCCGAGCAGCCGCGTCCACAATTTTTGTGTTGGCAAACTGATATTCTGACCTATTTCAGGTTCAAACTGCATGATCTTTTCATTAAATCAATTCTAGAAGTTGAAAATGTTCCTTGATTTACGTTGTGGCTTGTAATTCAGGGGTGATGGTGGGTCCCGCACAGGGTTGCAAAATTCCGTGAATATTCAAAGTTGGAAACTTTCAACGGGAATAAACGCGAATATACAGGAATTAACGGGAATTAACGGGAATAAACAGGAATAAACTGGAAATGTTGTGGTAATTTAACTGTATGTACCTTGTCATAAGCAGACATGCATGCAAACATTTATAATAGAGGACTCCTGTGCTTTAGTCCGTCCCAGATTGATCATCTTGTCGATAGTGCTACAGGCTCACTGAGAATGACACTAGACTCGATGGCCCCACTGAAGAAAAAGACAGTGAGGCAAAGGAGGTTTGTTCCCTGGTAGAACCCTCAGACCCAAAAACTAAAGCAAACATCACCAAAGCTTGAAAGCATATGGTGTTCCACCAATCTGGAAGAATCACGCTTAGTTTGGCGAAATAGTCTTAAAACATATAAGAAGGCCCTTCGTAATGCCAGAGCAGCCTATTACTCATCAGTAATAGAGAAAAATAAGAACAATCCCAGGTTTCTCTTTAGCACTGTAGCCAGGCTGACAGAGAGTCACAGCTCTGTGGAGCCATGTATTCCTATAGACCTCAGCAATAGTAGTAGTAGTAGTAGTAGTAGTAGCTCTGTGGAGCCGTGTATTCCTATAGACCTCACTAGTAATGACTTCATGAACTTCTTCAATGAAGAGATTCTAACTATTAAGAGGCAAAATTGATGATCTCTTGCCATAAACCAGTGCTGATCTGTCCTTAAGTGGAGTGGCCTTTGAAACGGCTGTATACCCTGGTGTATATTTGGATGGCTTTTCTCCCATCAACTTTGACTAATTGTCTTCAACGGTTTCTACTTCTAAACCGTCTACCTGTCTCTTGGACCCCATCCCAACGAGGCTGCTTAAAGACGTGTTGCCTTTAATTGGCACCTCTCTGTTGTATATTGTTAATGTGTCTTTGCTAACAGGCCATGTTACATATCATTTAGCTGACGCTTTTATCCAAAGCGACTTACAATAAGTGCATTAAACCGTGAGTCCAAACTCAGAGCAACAAGTTCTTCAATAAAGTGAAACTACAAAGTGCTATCAGTAGGAGCCATTTAAGTGCTACTAAAGTGCTACCACGGCGCTACCTTCCCTATTCAAGGTATAGTCAAATAAGATGTGTTTGTAGTTTGCGACGGAAGATGTAGAGACTTTCTGCTGTCCTGATGTCAATGGGGAGCTTGTTCCACCATTGAGGAGCCAGCACAGCAAACAGTTGTGACTTTGTTGAGTGTTTAGCTCGTAGTGAAGGAGCTACAAGCCGAACGTAGCGAAGTGAACGAGCTGGGGTGTACGGTTTTACCATGTCCTGGATGTAGACCGGACCCGATCTGGACCCGATCTGTTCGCAGCCCGGTACGCAAGTACCAATGTTTTGAAGCGGATGCGGGCGGCCACCGGTAACCAGTGAAGGTCGCGGAGGAGCGGAGTAGTGTGGGTACATTTCGGGAGGTTGAAGACCAGTCGAGCAGCTGCATTCTGGATAAGCTGTAGCGGTCGAATGGCATTAGCAGGTAGACCTGCCAGGAGGGAGTTACAGTAATGTACCACATTCCTTCAAAGTAGCTGTAATTAAACCTCTCCTCAAGAAGTCTTAGGTGGTCCAGCCTCTAGATATGCTGCTATAGGCTTATAGGCTGCTGGGGGACGTTTTGGGATACACTGAGCACCTCTCTCCTCTTCTCTCTCTCCTTTACGTCTCTTCATTGCACATTACTAACTCTATTTCTTCCCCGGAGTCTTTGTGCCGTCTCGCCTCAAAGGGTCCATTGGATCTGGCTGTGTCTGAAGCTGGTCCTGGGTCCTGGGTCCTGAATCCTTGCCCCTGCTTCCTGCACCCAGCCCCTGGCCTGGACCTGGCCTCCTTCCCAATGGACCTGCCTCCTTTTTTGTGCCTCCTGCCTAAAGGGCCTGGCCTCATTGGTCCGGCATCTTTTGCAATGCCTCCTACCTGGTGAGCCGGCCTCCTGCCTTGGCCCTGCTGATGGCCCCCTGCACACCTCTCCTCTCTTCCTCCTTCTGTTTCATGGATTGTGAAAATCATACCTTCCACACCTTATTCCAAAAATTCTGGCATATTCATATACTGTGTTGTAACTCTGTAATGCTGTTCATCTGGTCACATGCCATCTATTGCTTCTGTCCATCCTTTTTTTTTTTTTAGACTAAACTAAATTGAATTGAATAGTACCACCTAATGGAGCTCTACAACCCTGTAATGAACCACTAGTACCACCTAATACTAGTACCATCTGAAGGAGCTCTAGAACCACCTAATAGACTACTAATAACACATAATACTAGTACCATCTGAAGGAGCTCTAAAACAACCTGATAGACTACTAGTAGCACCTAATACTAGTACCATCTAAAGGAGCTCTATAACCATGTAATGGACCACTAGTACCACCTAATACTAGTACCATCTGAAGGAGCTCTATAACCACCTAATTGACCACTAGTACCATTCTAAAAGAGCTCTAGAACCTCCTCAATTACAACTACAACCATCTAGTTGCTGAATATCTACCTGAGCAGCCGACCCAGCAGCTCTATACACTTGCTGAGTTTCTCTTCCTGTTTGGTGACGCTGGCTCCACCCTCGCATCGGTCCAGCCAATAGAAAGCAGAGATGCTGTCGATGGCGAGGAGTGCGAGTCCAGGCCGGGACGACAGGGAAGTCTCCAGAAAGTGGAGGGTGAGAACGAGCTGGGATGAGGAGGAGCAGTGGACGACCAAGAGCCGAGAAAGACACAAATGCAAGGCCGCCTCATCGGATTCGTCTGAAGACGAGCCGGTAGAACGAGCTGGACAGAGAGAGAGAGAGAGAGACACAGACAGACAGACAGACAGACAGACAGACAGACAGACAGACAGACAAAGCACCGATGATGTTAGATTTCCGGCAAAATGTATTCCCAGTACGACCCTGAAAGAATGTTAAAAAAATGCAGATAACTTTACTCCGTCTTATTTGGTGTGTGTGTGTGTGTGTGTGTGTGTGTCTGTACCCGCATTCAGTCGGCTGTCCAGGATGCTGACCAGTCGTAACATGTCCAGACTGTAGTTGGTGTCCACGAACACAACGTCCACCTCTAGACCGCCACTAGCCACCGGCAACACACAGCGACACAGGAGGTGGTAAAGCAACTCCGTCTTCCCTGAAACACACACACACACACACACACACACACACACGTTACAGGAAGTTCTAACCAGGTTAAAGGCATGAGTATTTCCTATCAGGTGAGCTCACCTGTTCCCTCTGTTCCATACAGCTCCACCACCTCACCTGTCAAACACAAGTGAGCTGATCAGTCAATACTCCTCTGATAATCAATCAATGTGGTTCCTTGATGTCATGTGACCTGTGCTGACAGGAAATGGGCAGTCACCATGGTTGGGTCCTCCATGTTCAGGAAACAGTTGAGGTTCAATGTCCTTCAGACAGCGACGGGCCTCAAGACGAGCAAAAAGCTGCAAAGACACATCACTCTACTGTTTATAGATCGTTACTATCATGTCATACGGTTCATAGACCTTAAAATTATGTATTACTGTTTATAGACCTTACTATCATGTATCACTGGTTATAGACAGTACCAACATGTCTTATGATGCGTTCACACCAAAAGCGTTACTTGCCTGACTATTTGTGGTTTATTCCCGTCATTCCCGCCAGAGAGGGGGCGATGCTTATCTCCGTGGGAAGTTATAACTTCCGCCATCCACCATGGAAGAAATAACCACTATTTCAGCTTTATACTTTTTGTGGAAATCCCACAAACGTCAGAACATCTAACGCCCTGGTGTCTGGGTTCATAACACCACCCGTAGGCACACACAGCTCGGTGACTTTCACTGACTACGTCTGAATGACTGCTGCTTCCAGCGCTACGAGAGGAGCAGCAGCCAGTTAGATTGACCAACACAACGTTGGTGATGACGGGCGGAGCGTCTCAACGCTGATTGGCTTTTGCAACTCAAGCGAATTTTTTGCTTTGCATCATTAGCGCCATTCGCGTCGACTTTGTATTCAATCTACTTGCGCGAAAACTTTGCAACGCTTTTGGTGTGAACGCAGCATTTCTGGTTATAGACCGTAACAATCACGTATTACTGGTTATAGACTGTACCTTCACGTCTCACTGTTGATAGACCGTACCATCACGTATTACTGGTTATAGACTGTGTAGTATATTGACTACTTCCTGTTTGTAATAGTGTTGTTGTGATGACATCACCAAGGTGCACAAGTGACTCGTAGGTAAGAAGACAATAAAGATGGACGCACTGCGCCCGAAGAGTCAATCTGGTATTAAGTGTTTTACTTAGACAACTCACTGTCAGTACACACATAAAATACTACAGACTGTACCATTATGTATTACTGGTTATAGACCGTACCATCTCGTATTACTGGTTATAGACTGTACCATCACGTATTACTGGTTATAGACCGTACCATCACGTATTACTGGTTATAGACTGTACCATCACGTATTACTGTTTACAGACCGTACCAATCATGTATTACTGGTTAAAGACAGTACCAACATGTCTTATTGTTGATAGTAGATAGTATTACTAGACAGTAGTAGAACTAGACAGAAGTAGTACCAGTCAGTACTTGTAGAGTACCTTTGTAACATGACGTGCTGAACTGACTGACTCTAGCAGGTAACTAGTCCTATGTGTACTATGTGTCTAACGGGTACTGACTCCTCTAGCAGGTAGTACTATGTGTACTATGTGACTAACGGGTACTGACTGACTCTAGCAGGTAACTAGTCCTATGTGTACTATGTGTCTAACGGGTACTGACTCCTCTAGTAGGTAGTACTATGTGTACTATGTGTCTAACGGGTACTGACTCCTCTAGCAGGTAGTACTATGTGTACTATGTGACTAACGGGTACTGACTCGTCTAGCAGGTAGTACTATGTGTACTATGTGTCTAACGGGTACTGACTCCTCTAGCAGGTTGTACTATGTGTACTATGTGTCTAACGGGTACTGACTCCTCTAGCAGGTAGTACTATGTGTACATTGTGTCTAACGGGTACTGACTCCTCTAGCAGGTAGTACTATGTGTACAATGTGTCTAACGGGTACTGACTCCTCTAGCAGGTAGTACTATGTGTACATTGTGTCTAACGGGTACTGACTCCTCTAGCAGGTAGTACTATGTGTACAATGTGTCTAACGGGTACTGACTCCTCTAGCAGGTAGCACTATGTGTACATTGTGTCTAACGGGTACTGACTGACTCTAGCAGGTAACTAGTCCTATGTGTACTATGTGTCTAATGGGTACTGACTCCTCTAGCAGGTAGTACTATGTGTACATTGTGTCTAACGGGTACTGACTCCTCTAGCAGGTAACTAGTCCTATGTGTACATTGTGTCTAACGGGTACTGACTCCTCTAGCAGGTAGTACTATGTGTACTATGTGTCTAACAGGTACTGACTCTTCTAGCAGGTAGTACTATGTGTACTATGTGTCTAACAGGTACTGACTGACTCTAGCAGGTAACTAGTCCTATGTGTACTATGTGTCTAATGGGTACTGACTCCTCTAGCAGGTAGTCCTATGTGTACTATGTGTCTAACGGGTACTGACTCCTCTAGCAGGTAGTACTATGTGTACATTGTGTCTAACGGGTACTGACTCCTCTAGCAGGTAGTACTATGTGTACAATGTGTCTAACGGGTACTGACTCCTCTAGCAGGTAGTACTATGTGTACAATGTGTCTAACGGGTACTGACTGACTCTAGCAGGTAACTAGTCCTATGTGTACTATGTGTCTAATGGGTACTGACTCCTCTAGCAGGTAGTACTATGTGTACTATGTGTCTAACGGGTACTGACTCCTCTAGCAGGTAGTACTATGTGTACTATGTGTCTAACGGGTACTGACTCCTCTAGCAGGTAGTACTATGTGTACATTGTGTCTAATGGGTACTGACTCCTCTAGCAGGTAGTACTATGTGTACATTGTATCTAACGGGTACTGAATCCTCTAGCAGGTAGTACTATGTGTACAATGTGTCTAACGGGTACTGACTCCTCTAGCAGGTAGTACTATGTGTACTATGTGTCTAACGGGTACTGACTCCTCTAGCAGGTAGTACTATGTGTACATTGTGTCTAACGGGTACTGACTCCTCTAGCAGGTAGTCCTATGTGTACAATGTGTCTAACGGGTACTGACTCCTCTAGCAGGTACTATGTGTACATTGTGTCTAACGGGTGTCTAACGGGTACTGACTCCTCTAGCAGGTAGTACTATGTGTACATTGTGTCTAATGGGTACTGACTCCTCTAGCAGGTAGTACTATGTGTACTATGTGACTAACGGGTACTGACTCCTCTAGTAGGTTGTACTGTGTGTACATTGTGTCTAACGGGTACTGACTCCTCTAGTAGGTTGTACTATGTGTACATTGTGTCTAACGGGTACTGACTCCTCTAGTAGGTTGTACTATGTGTACATTGTGTCTAACGGGTACTGACTCCTCTAGCAGGTTGTACTATGTGTACATTGTGTCTAACGGGTACTGACTCCTCTAGTAGGTTGTACTGTGTGTACATTGTGTCTAACGGGTACTGACTCCTCTAGTAGGTTGTACTATGTGTACATTGTGTCTAACGGGTACTGACTCCTCTAGTAGGTTGTACTGTGTGTACATTGTGTCTAACGGGTACTGACTCCTCTAGTAGGTTGTACTGTGTGTACATTGTGTCTAACGGGTACTGACTCCTCTAGTAGGTTGTACTGTGTGTACATTGTGTCTAACGGGTACTGACTCCTCTAGTAGGTTGTACTGTGTGTACATTGTGTCTAACGGGTACTGACTCCTCTAGTAGGTTGTACTATGTGTACATTGTGTCTAACGGGTACTGACTCCTCTAGTAGGTTGTACTATGTGTACATTGTGTCTAACGGGTACTGACTCCTCTAGCAGGTAGTACTATGTGTACTATGTGTCTAACGTGTACTATGTGTCTAACGGGTACTGACTCCTCTAGTAGGTTGTACTATGTGTACATTGTGTCTAACGGGTACTGACTCCTCTAGTAGGTTGTACTGTGTGTACATTGTGTCTAACGGGTACTGACTCCTCTAGTAGGTTGTACTGTGTGTACATTGTGTCTAACGGGTACTGACTCCTCTAGCAGGTAGTACTATGTGTACTATGTGTCTAACGGGTACTATGTGTCTAACGTGTTCTATGTGAATATGTGTAACGTGTGTTCTGTATCAGTCTTGTGAACGCGCTACTGATTTTTAAGCTGCAGACATGATATCTATATACATATACACATAAAACACAGAGCGCTACATGAAGTACGTGAACGTAAAGTTATGAGTTTACTTTCTGACCTGAGCGCCACTTTCAGTCATTTCCGCACGAGCCGAATCTCCACTTCCGTTTGAGCTGACTTCCTGTTTATGTTTGTACCGTAATGGCGCGCGCACGTGACGGTAACGTGCGTGCGCAGCCACACGTTACGGTAACGTGCGTGCGCAGCCACACAGTACAACACGGTGGTGAGATGAACCCTTTAGAACAGGAATATTCAACTAATGTTCAACAAATGTCCGGAACATCAAGTAATGTCTAACTTGATATGATTTAGTCTCATATGTATTGAAGTAGCCGAGCAGTTCTTTTAACATCTGTGAGTAAACAACTGACTGTCAAATCAAATCAATAAATAATATCTCAACAATATTTATTAGCAGTATTACAATTTAACTGGATGAATTATAAATACTCAAATAATGAAAAAATGTTATTCTCTCATTTGAATTACAATAAGGGCTGGATTTCAAAATGGAAGAAATTACAGAAAGGTTTTGAAAAATGTTTATCTTAAAATAAAGTACTTCATTTTACAAAAGTATATTTAACGTAATCGTCTTTGCACTGTAGCTTTAAATTCAGTTCATTCAGGTGTCTAGTGATGTCAACCAAAAAAGGCTTATTTATAGACCTTACCATCATGTCTTACTGTTTATAGACCTTACCATCATGTCTTATTGTTTATAGACCTTATCATCATGTCTTACTGTTTATAGACCTTACCATCATGTCTTATTGTTTATAGACCTTACCATCATGTCTTATTGTTTATAGACCTTACCATCATGTCTTATTGTTTATAGACCTTACCATCATGTCTTATTGTTTATAGACCTTACCATCAGGTCTTATTGTTTATAGACCTTACCATCATGTCTTATTGTTTATAGACCTTACCATCATGTCTTATTGTTTATAGACCTTACCATCATGTCTTACTGTTTATAGACCTTACCATCATGTCTTATTGTTTATAGACCTTACCATCATGTCTTATTGTTTATAGACCTTACCATCATGTCTTATTGTTTATAGACCTTACCATCATGTCTTATTGTTTATAGACCTTACCATCATGTCTTATTGTTTATAGACCTTACCATCATGTCTTATTGTTTATAGACCTTACCATCATGTCTTACTGTTTATAGACCTTACCATCATGTCTTATTGTTTATAGACCTTACCATCATGTATTACTGTTTATAGACCTTACCATCATGTCTTATTGTTTATAGACCTTACCATCATGTCTTATTGTTTATAGACCTTACCATCATGTCTTATTGTTTATAGACCTTACCATCATGTCTTATTGTTTATAGACCTTACCATCATGCCTTATTGTTTATAGACCTTACCATCATGTCTTATTGTTTATAGACCTTACCATCATGTCTTATTGTTTATAGACCTTACCATCATGCCTTATTGTTTATAGACCTTACCATCATGTCTTATTGTTTATAGACCTTACCATCATGTCTTATTGTTTATAGACCTTACCATCATGTCTTATTATTTATAGACCTTACCATCATGCCTTATTGTTTATAGACCTTACCATCATGTATTACTGTTTATAGACCTTACCATCATGTCTTATTGTTTATAGACCTTACCATCATGTCTTATTGTTTATAGACCTTATCATCATGTCTTACTGTTTATAGACCTTACCATCATGTCTTATTGTTTATAGACCTTACCATCATGTCTTATTATTTATAGACCTTACCATCATGCCTTATTGTTTATAGACCTTACCATCATGTCTTATTGTTTATAGACCTTACCATCATGTATTACTGTTTATAGACCTTACATCATGTCTTATTGTTTATAGACCTTACCATCATGTATTACTGTTTATAGACCTTACCATCATGTCTTATTATTTATAGACCTTACCATCATGCCTTATTGTTTATAGACCTTACCATCATGTCTTATTATTTATAGACCTTACCATCATGCCTTATTGTTTATAGACCTTACCATCATGTATTACTGTTTATAGACCTTACCATCATGTCTTATTATGTATAGACCTTACCATCATGTCTTATTGTTTATAGACCTTACCATCATGTCTTATTATTTATAGACCTTACCATCATGCCTTATTGTTTATAGACCTTACCATCATGTCTTATTGTTTATAGACCTTACCATCATGTCTTATTGTTTATAGACCTTATCATCAGGTCTTATTGTTTATAGACCTTATCATCATGTCTTACTGTTTATAGACCTTACCATCATGTCTTATTGTTTATAGACCTTACCATCATGTCTTATTGTTTATAGACCTTACCATCATGTATTACTGTTTATAGACCTTACATCATGTCTTATTGTTTATAGACCTTACCATCATGTATTACTGTTTATAGACCTTACCATCATGTCTTATTGTTTATAGACCTTACCATCAGGTCTTATTGTTTATAGACCTTACCATCAGGTCTTATTGTTTATAGACCTTATCATCATGTCTTACTGTTTATAGACCTTACCATCATGTATTACTGTTTATAGACCGTACCAACATCCTGTAGGTCCATGCTACACAACATCCTGTAGGTCCATGCTACACAACATCCTGTAGGTCTATTCTGCACAACATCAGGAGAATACGTTGTCAGAAGGCGGCACGGGTTCTGGTCCAGGCTCTGATCCAGGTTCTGGTCCAGGCTCTGATCATCTCACCCCTAGACTACTGTAGCTCCTCAATGGTGGAACCAGCTTCTCAATAGTGGAACCAGCTCCTCAATAGTGGAACCAGCTCCTCACTGATATAAGGACAGCAGAAAGTAAGCTAAATTAAATGTAATGTAAATGTAATGTGTGTGTGTGTCCTCACCCGGTCCCGCTGTCTATCACACACGGGTCCAGCTGCAGGGATATGGTGTGGTTTGGTCCTGCAGAGCGATCGGTGGTCTGTTGCTGTGACCAGAGAAGCAGTGAGGCAGAGTTTGACATGAGATACTCATTAGTTCATGGTCGAAGGGAAAGATGGAGAAAAGAGAAACTTATGTGACACGGCCCCGGTAACCAGAGTGTGTGTGTGTTTGTGTACGTGCGTGTGTGTGTGTGTGTGTGTCTGTATGGGTATGTGTGTGTGTGTGTGTGTGTGGGTGCGTGGGTGTGTTTGTAGGTCTTCTTGTGCCTTTTTTAACCACTACAATAGTGTTGTTGTGACTTGTAGTAGGCATAGACCTCGATCCAGACCTCCACAATCCATGAAACAGAAGGAGGAACAGAGGAGGCTTCTATACAACCAGAGGAGTCGCCCCCTGGTGGTCAGGAGAGAGAATGGAGCTTTAACACATGAAGCATAGACTTCTATACAACCAGAGGAGTCGCCCCCTGGTGGTCAGGAGAGAGAATGCAGCTTTAACACATGAAGCATAGACTTCTATACAATCAGAGGAGTCGCCCCCTGGTGGTCAGGAGAGAGAATGCAGCTTTAACACATGAAGCATAGACTTCTATACAACCAGAGGAGTCGCCCCTGGTGGTCAGGAGAGAGAATGCAGCTTTAACACATGAAGCATAGACTTCTATACAACCAGAGGAGTCGCCCCCTGGTGGTCAGGAGAGAGAATGCAGCTTTAACACATGAAGCATAGACTTCAATACAACCAGAGGAGTTGCCCCCTGGTGGTCAGTAGAGAGAATGCAGCTTTAACACATGAAGCATAGACTTCTATACAACCAGAGGAGTCGCCCCCTGGTGGTCAGGAGAGATAATGCAGCTTTAACACATGAAGCATTGTCTTCACTTTTCAGAATCGGAGATTGCTGCTCGCTGATTTGACAAACCAAAAGACAACCGTCTTTGTTTTTCACGTAAAAAGTAGATGTATTTCTTGACTGGACACAGTGTTTTCAGGAATGAACACTGCTGCCTGTGGGGGCAGCAGCAAGACTTTAGGCTGTTTGTGTAGTAAACATGTGAAGATGTTTTCTGTCAGTCCCTGCAGCTGTTTTCAGCTGATTATAAATCACAGAGCAATGAACTCTCAGGCCAGAGTTCATTACCTGAGCAATAACACTTTATAACTCGTCTTCCATGAATCATTTATCCTGATTTTTCTTCATGAGCCTCTTAAGATTTTACTGTACCTTGAAAAGAAATTTGCTCCTCAGTTTTCACTCAGAATAAACACCAAATATAACAGAACCAGTAAAAAACAGTAAGAACAAACAGATGAGCACCGTAAACAAATTGAGCAGATAAAACGATTTGTCCAGCTACAATTCCTTTTTTATTTTTTATATATACTTTATTAATGAGAATGTACAATATGACACAATATCTTTGTGTACGTGTTAATCAGTTTACAATAGTAAAGAAGAAAAGAACAGGAAAGTTAAGCAAGAGTAAATAAATAAAATAAGGTCCACTGGACTACTGTAATTCACTCTTCACTGGGATCACTGGCAAGAACATCTACAAACTGAGAAGTGTTTCATTACAAAGTGGCGGACCTGAAAATATCTGAAGAGATGTGAACGGTACAGGTCACATTGTGGGCGACTGTGGCTCAGCAGGGCATCAGTGTGTGAATGTGTGTTAATATTAGTTACTGCTGATGTGCAGGTGGAACCATAGCTCCTCTCATCAGTGTATGAATGGGTGTGCATGGGTGAATGATGTCATGTAGTGTTAAAGCGCTTTGAGTGTTCGGAAGACTAGAAAAGCGCTGTACAAGTACAGGTCCATTTATCATTTACCATATCTCCTACAAAGAGATTCAAAGCTAGAGAAGTGGCCAACTATGTCCCTCGGGCATTGGAGAAAGACCTTTCTCAC
Organism: Cyclopterus lumpus; assembly: GCF_009769545.1. NCBI lineage: Eukaryota > Metazoa > Chordata > Actinopteri > Perciformes > Cyclopteridae > Cyclopterus > Cyclopterus lumpus. Next base: position 46,698 of record NC_046985.1, on the reverse strand, counting down.
TCGTTGCGACTTACCTGCCCAGATAAAGTTTAGAATAATGTTATCAATAGATCGGAAAAAAGATTTTGGCAAGAATATTGGTAAGCATCTAAACAAGTACAGAAATTTTGGGAATACATACATTTTTATAGACTGCACCGTTAGTAGTAGTGACACCAGGTGCGCTCCCTGGGGCAGGTTGCTGCATCTAAGAAGGTTTTTCATATATTCAACCACAGGGTTAAATTGGCTGTATGAAGAGAGGCAAGACTGCGGGTTATGTTCACACCAAGGTACCTGAAACCTGAACTGGCCAAACCAAAAAGTACTGAAGGCTGTTGAATTTGGTAAGCCAAATAGTTTTTTGGGCACAATTCACTCTTTTTTAAGTTTAATATATATCCTGAAAATGAACCATATTCGATCAGAATCAATTTAATTGTAGGAGAAGATGCCACTGAGTCATTCACATACAACAAAAGGTAATCTGCGTACAGTGATACATGATGTTCTATCCCAGCAAAGAGGGCCCGGAGAAGGGTTAGAACTCCTCCAAGGCCGCAGAGTCAGAATCCACAGCCGGGTGGGTGAAGGGGGTCTGGAGGGAGGGTTCCTCGGAACCGGATGCTTTGGCTCCGGAGAGCGGACATTCGGAGGCAGAGGCTCCTCCGGGGAGTGGAAATCCAGCTCCAGAAACTGCTGGGGCTCCGGAGAGCGGGAGTCTGGAGACTGCTGAGGCTGTGTCTTCTCCTGGGATTCCGGAGGCTGTGTCACCTCCACGCTTCCCCCGAGCTCCCAGAATCCCCCGAGCCAAGGGAGTGGGCCGGACCACCGACGGGAAACGGTCCCCTGACGGGCAGGTGAGTGTGATTGAGCTGACGAGGTGTGACCAACAGGTATACAGTATAGGCTGATGAGATGGGTGTAACAAACAGGTGCACTGAATGAACTGATTAAGTGTGTCAGAGACAGAGTGGCAGGAGAAAAGGGAAGCTGAACTGTGACAATAAGAGTCTCTTCCAGGAGGCGAAAACATCACCAAAACTTGAATTTCTGTATTACCGTGAATAGATACTCCTACTCAATCCAGTTAAAAGCCTTTTCAGCATCTAATGAGACAACTGTTTTCAGTTCTATTGTCCGATCTAGTTCTGCGATTTTATCTGATTCAAGACATGGGAAGTCGAGGCCGTCTAAAAATGTTGTCATTGGTGAAATGAAAACAACAAAACAATCACACACAGACACCTGAGATGCTGACTATATATTCACCTCAACAAGCACAAACAGCTGCTATCAGCCTTCAATCTGACCTGAGAACAGCGTCACAAGTGAAATCACATGAGGATGACATCAAACTGTTGATGGTTGTGTTTTGGTTTGTACTTTAAATATGCTGTAATCTGTTTTAATCTGTCTGCCATCCAACAAATGGAAACAATAGAATATAAGTATGTATAAGTGATACAGTGCAACAGCGACAGCAGAATACAGTGTAACAAAAGCAACAGAATAATACATTGTAACAAAAGCAACAGAATAATACATTGTAACAAAAGCAACAGAATAATACAGTGTAACAAAAGCAACAGAATAATACAATGTAACAAAAGCAACAGAATAATACAGTGTAACAAAAGCAACAGAATAATACAGTGTAACAAAAGCAACAGAATAATACAGTGTAACAAAAGCAACAGAATAATACAGTGTAACAAAAGCAACAGAATAATACAATGTAACAACACCAACAGAATAATACAGTGTAACAAAAGCAACAGAATAATACAATGTAACAACACCAACAGAATAATACAGTGTAACAAAAGCAACAGAATAATACAATGTAACAACACCAACAGAATAATACAATGTAACAACACCAACAGAATAATACAGTGTAACAAAAGCAACAGAATAATACAGTGTAACAAAAGCAACAGAATAATACAATGTAACAACACCAACAGAATAATACAGTGTAACAACACCAACAGAATAATACAGTGTAACAAAAGCAACAGAATAATACAGTGTAACAACACCAACAGAATAATACAGTGTAACAAAAGCAACAGAATAATACAGTGTAACAACACCAACAGAATAATACAGTGTAACAAAAGCAACAGAATAATACAATGTAACAACACCAACAGAATAATACAGTGTAACAACACCAACAGAATAATACCTATTGGCTGTACAAAGCACTGCAGTTCAGTGATAAAGTCTGCTGTAATTGATTGGCTCTTTTATGAGCTCATTCACCTCAGACACACACAGTGTCAAAAAACAGGAAGTAAGGCTGAAATGGAGAGCGAGAGAGAGAGAGAGGGTAGGAGATAAAAGAAAGAGAAAAGTGACAGGAGTGTGAGTGTGTGAGAGAGAGAGAGAGACAGACAGGAGAGTGAGAGTGTGTCAGAGAGAGAGACAGACAGGAGAGAGAGTGATTAGTGAACACATTGATTGGATTATTGATCTGTGGAAGTTGAAGAACAGAAGGTCAGTGAACGTTTGATCCTCACATGTTAGATTTATGATTTCAATATTTTCTTAAAACATGATTTTATCTGAGAGCTTATCCTGATTTCATGTATTTTATCTCACATTTATGGAAATGTTTTAATTTGTTTTGCTCTAGTCCAGCTAAAGTATTTCGTTACTTCAAGGTTTCCGTCCCTTGAGCCCAATGTGGCAAAAGCTATAATGACTTTAGTAACTTAAATTTAATATCTATTTTATAGTCTTAATATTTAAGTTTATATTAAGGTTTTGTAGATTATGATGTTAAAGCAACATTAAAAAGCTGTTTTCGGTCACTGTGGTACTGTGGAGTCTGATCATGTTTTTTGATCATGTTAATTTATCATGTTTATTGATCATGCTGACTGAACAGACCAAAGGTGACACTTTGCAGTTTAAGTGAATGAACAATATCTTCAGTGAAATTGAAAGACGATAGTTTCACTATACTACATTTTTCTGACAGTTTTAGTTACTTCATTTGTGTAGTTTTACTGAAGATGATTTTGACCTGTAGTTGTTTATTTTACATGAATGAGTTGGTTCTGTAACTTCAGTAAAGGATGTGAATATGTAAAGAATGTATTTTTCATAATGAAACCAGCTCTGCTCGCTGTCCTGTGAGGCTGTAGCTCTGTCAGCATGCTCACAAAGCTGCTGCTTTTCATCATTGATTCTACCGTTTGAATCAGTTAAAGAATCATGAAATTTCCCAAAGCCCACGATGACTTGCTTCAGCAGACCGTCTGAAAGGCAGGGTGGTTCAGTTCCTCTTCATTTCAGGACACTGTATCACTATAACAGGATATACTGTATATAGAGATTGACTGTATATCTATGTTGTTATAGCGATACGTTCAGTATCAACAGAGACAAGGTTATGTTCATAGTAAATAAAATGATGTCTTCGTCTCTCAAGAATAAACACATCTGAACCTGACACAGCAGGAGAAAGTCAGACAGACAAGAACAAAGGATCCAGATACCAGCTGAGGGATAGGGGATGAGGGGGGGTCAGGTAGCAACAGGTGAGTAGATGGGGGGTAGTCAGGTGACAACCAGAGGTCACATCGTATATGAGCCTTTAATAAAGAAAGAGAGAAACCTTCAGATGAAGGAAATGTGCAGAATGAAGAACAAAAAAGAGAAAACAAGACATGTGTGTGTATGTGTGTGTGTGTGTGTGTGTGTGTGTTTGTGTGAATGTGTGTATGTGTGTGAGTGTGTGTGTTTGTGTGTGTGTATGTGTGTGTGTGTGTGAGTGTGTGAGATGATGATGATGATGATGATGCTGACTGGGTGAGTTAAACCTTCATCTTTGCCTGACAGGAAGGTTAACTCAGTTAGTGACCTCTGACCAAAGTAAATACTGAAGTCGTCCTCTCAGCAGATGTTTATCTGATAGTATCTGATCTGTGTTCATCCCCAACACTCCCATGATGCAACAGGAGCGGAACCTGCAGTTTGGACTCCGAAAGGTCAAAGAATCGAAACGGTTCAAATAGATATGATTTTATGTTTTTCTTAGTTTTATTTTCAATAACATTACATTACATTACATATCATTTAGCTGACGCTTTTATCTAAAGCGACTTACAATAAGTGCATTCAACCAAGAGTACAAAATGACAGACATGTATGAATAATTAGTAGTAGGCATGGACCAATATCCAGACCTCCACAATCCATGAAACAGAAGGAGGTAAAAAGGGGGGGGTGGGGGCGTCAGCAGGGCGGCTCAACAGGCAGGTCCAATGGACCCTATGAGATGTGAAGTCACAAAGACTCCGGGGAGGAAGCAGAGTTAATAAGGTGCAATGGAGAGATGTAAATTCATCCATAAGGAGAGAGAGAAGAGGAGATAGGAGCTCAGTGTATCCTAAAACATCCCCCAGCAGCCTATAAGCCTATAGAAGCATATCTAGGGGCTGGACCAGGGCAAACCTGATTCAGCCCTAACTATAAGGGCTATTAAAGAGGTAAGTCTTAAGTCTTTTCTTAAATGAGGTGACTGTGTCTGCCTCCCGGACTGAAAGTGGAAGCTGGTTCCATAAAAGAGGAGCTTGATAACTGAAGGCTCTGGCTCCCATCCTACTTTTTAGGACTCTAGGAACCACAAGTAGGAAATGTAGTTATAGAAGATGGATTAGTAAAGGAGGAGCGTATGTCATTGATCATGTTTGTAAAGTAGTCGACCAAGTGGCTTGGTAGAAGGGTGGAGGGAGGAGTGGGACAAGGGGGTCAAGGAGGTTGGAAAAGATAGAAAAGAGTTTTTTTGGGGTTAGAGAAAGAAGATAGAATTTTGGTTTGGTAGAAAGAGCTTTTGGCTGCAGAGATTGAGGCAGAGAAGAAGGAGAGAAGAGATTGATAGGCGAGCAGGTCGTCAGCATATTTCATTTCCTTTCCGACACTCACATAGTGGACAGGTGCAGAGTCTGTTGTTGTGGGAGGGTTGTCAGTTCCAAAGAGTGAGAGAGAGTAAGAAATGAAGAAGTGGTCAGACATGAAGTGGAGTTACAGTGAGGTTAGATGTAGAGCAGTTTCTGGTGAAAATATAGTCGAGGTGGTTGCCGGCTTTGTGAGTAAGAGGAGAAGGACTGAGCGAGAGAGCAAAGGAAGACAGTAAGAGTAACAGGTCACATGACTTCTCTGTCTGGATGTTAAAGTCGCACCAGAAGGATGAGCGGGGGTCCATTTTCTGGGAAGTTCAACAGGAGGACGTCTAATTCTTCCAAGAAGTCTCCCAAGGAACCAGGAGGACGGTAGAGAACAACAATGATTAGTTGAACCGGATGAGTAACCGTCACTGCATGAACCTCAAAAGTCAGTGGGTTAGAGAGATAAACACCATTTGGGGGAGATGAGTAAACCTGTACCACACACCTCGACCAGAGGGTCTGTGTGTGTGGCTGAAAGAGAAGGCAGAGGAGAGAGCAGCAGGGGTTTCTAAAGCCGCGGTTTGCTCAACGCAGGAGGGGAATGTGGACATGGTGGAGGAGGATGTGGGCATGGTAGAGGAGGATGTGGACATGGTGGAGGAGGATGTGGACATGGAAGAGGACGATGTGGACATGGTGGAAGAGGACGATGTGGACATGGTGGATGAGGATGTGGACATGGTGGAGGATGTGGATATGGTGGAGGAGGATGTGGACATGGTAGAGGATGATGTAGATATTGTGGAGGAGGATGTGGACATGGTGGAGGAGGATGTGGACATGGTGGAGTAGTACAGGTTCTTGGGTGTCTCCATCGACAACAGACTGGAAGGCCAACATCAACGCTGTGTACAAGAAGGGGAGGAGTCAACTCTTTTTCTTGAGGAAACTTGGATCCTTCGATGTGTTCAGCAAGATGTTGAAGATGTTCTACCAGTCTGTTGGACCAGTGCTCTGAGATGTTGGAGATGTTCTACCAGTCTGCTGGACCAGTGCTCTGAGATGTTGGTGATTTTCTACCAGTCTGCTGGACCAGTGTTCTGAGATGTTGGAGATGTTCTACCAGTCTGTTGGACCAGTGCTCTGAGATGTTGGAGATGTTCTACCAGTCTGTTGGACCAGTGCTTTGTACTTCTCCGTAGTCTGCTGGGGGCGCAGCATTAGAGCCGGAGACACCAACAGACTCAATAAACTGGTGAGGAAGGCCAGCTCCATCATTGGCTGCAAACAGGACTTTCAGGAACAGGTGGTGGAGAGGAGGACACTGAAGAAACTATTGTCCATATTGGATAACTCGGACCACCCTCTCCACCAGGGACAGTGGAGCACATTCTTCAACAGACTGCTTCAGCTCCGATGTCACAAGGACAGATACAGGAGAACATTCCTAATACAGGAGAACATTCCTGATACAGGAGAACAGGAGAACATTCCTGGTACAGGAGAACAACATTCCTGCGCTGTGGGCCTTCTCCATGTAGTTATAGCCAGGGGGGCATGCTTAATTAAGCACGGAGTAGTCCCCTGGTTTATGCCAGGTTTCGGTTAGGCACATGAAGTCAAGACCTTTGTTCAGAATATGATTGTATATGAGGAGGGATTTATTAGTGAGGGATTGTATGTTTAGCAGCTCCATGGTGGTAGGAGACAGAGCTCGGGTTGGAAATCCCTGAAAGCTCCGTAATACACTGCGATCCACTCCATGTTTGTTATTGTGCCTAGTATTGGATAGTCTTGCGATGACTCCTAGGTTTGTTTTGTTTCCTGATTCTACGTTGAAGCCGCGGCGCGAGCCTCCCTGGATGTAGCAAGGTCTGTTTTTCAAAGTCCCACACTCTTGACAGTGGGCTATAAACCCTTTGTCGGATGGAACCATGAAGCTGCGCCAACGCCATAACTGCGGGGCGGTGTATGAAATCATTGCCAGCACCGATGTAAAAAACAATCCTTTAATAGGATTTAGTTAACTGATGGGGAAGTGGGCAGGTGAGCAGAAGGTGACTGCAGGGCAAGAAGTTAAGAGTGAATGTAAATAATCCCATTGTTTTGGGTTGATTGCCTGCTTTGTATTTGCCTTATTTGTTTTCGACGTATGCCTAGATGATATTGTATTGTTTGAAGAATTTATAGAGGCTTTAGGCTACTTTCTCTCTAATAGATGAATCAGACTTTTATTTTGAAAAGGTAAAAGGAATTGCAGATTTGTTTTCTGTTTGAATGTCAACTTGGCAGTACGGCTACGGATCTTGTCACGGACCAATGCGCATTTATACATTTAAAAAAGTGTAATAGTTTAATGGACCCGTATGAGGCTAAAGCTCTTACGGTGGTGATAGTTTACAAGTTGAATTAATGTATTTTGACCCAAAGGATGAAAATGAAGGAGTAGGTTTCATGCCACTTCATATACAGGGATCCATTACAGTGAAATAGAAGCAGGAAGTTAAGAGTGAACGTACAACGTAGAAGTGGGAAGTTAAGAGTGAACATACAAAATAGAAGTGGAAAGTTAAGAGTGAACGTACAACGTAGAAGTGGGAAGTTAAGAGTGAACATACAAAATAGAAGTGGGAAGTTAAGAGCGAATGTACAACATAGAAGCAGGAAGTTAAGAGTGAACGTACAAAATAGAAGCAGGAAGTTAAGAGTGAACGTCCAACATAGAAGTGGGAAGTTAAGAGTGAACATACAAAATAGAAGTGTGACATTAAGAGTGAACATACAAAATAGAAGCAGGAAGATAAGAGCGAATGTACAACATAGAAGCAGGAAGTTAGCAGGAAGTTCAGAGTGAACGTACAACATAGAAGTGTAAAGTTAAGAGTTAACATACAACATAGAAGCGGGACGTTAAGAGTGAACGTACAACATAGATGTGGGAAGTTAAGAGTGAACATACAACATAGAAGTGGGGAGTTAAGAGGGAACGTACAACATAGAAGAAAGAAGTTAAGAGTGAACGTACAGCATAGAAGCAGGAAGTTAAGAGTGAACGTACAAAATAGAAGCAGGAAGTTAAGAGCGAACGTACAACATAGAAGCAGGAAGTTAGCAGGAAGTTCATAGTGAACGTACAACATAGAAGTGGGAAGTTAACAGTGAACGTACAACATAGAAGTGGGAAGTTAAGAGTTAACATACAACATAGAAGCAAGAAGTTAAGAGTGAACGTACAACATAGAAGCGGGAAGTTAAGAGTGAACGTACAACATAGAAGTGGAAAGTTAAGAGAACATACAACATAGAAGCAGGAAGTTAAGAGTGAACGTACAAAATAGAAGCAGGAAGTTAGCAGGAAGTTCAGAGTGAACGTACAACATAGAAGCAGGAAGTTCAGAGTGAATGTACAACATAGAAGCAGGAAGTTCAGAGTGAATGTACAACATAGAAGTGGGAAGTTAAGAGTGAACGTAGAACATAGAAGCAAGAAGTTATGAGCCAACGTACAACATAGAAGTGGGAAGTTAGCAGGAAGTTCAGAGTGAACGTACAACATAGAAGCAGGAAGTTGAGAGTGAACGTACAACATAGAAATGGGAAGTTAAGAGTGAACGTACAACATAGAAGTGGGAAGTTAAGAGTGAACGTACAACATAGAAGCAGGAAGTTAAGAGTGAATGTACAACATAGAAGTGGGAAGTTAAGAGTGAACATACAACATAGAAGCAGGAAGTTAGCAGAAAGTTCAGAGTGACCGTACAACATAGAAGCAGGAAGTTCAGAGTGAACGTACAACATAGAAGCAGGAAGTTAAGAGTGAATGTACAACATAGAAGCAGGAAGTTCAGAGTGAACGTACAACATAGAAGCAGGAAGTTAAGAGTGAACATAGAAAATAGAAGCGGAAAGTTAAGAGTGAAAGTACAACATAGAAGCATAAAGACAGCTCTGCAGGTAGAGACAAATAGCAACAACTATGCAGGAAGAGACAGACAGAGAGATAGAGACAGTGACAGATATACAGATAGACAGATAGACAGATAGAGACAACTATGCAGACAGAGACAGATGGACAGATAGAGACAGATGGACAGATATACAGATAGACAGATAGACAGATGGACAGATAGACAGATGGACAGATAGAGACAGATGGACAGATGGACAGATAGAGACAACTATGCAGGGAGAGACAGATAGACAGATAGAGACAGATGGACAGATATACAGATAGACAGATAGACAGATGGACAGATAGACAGATGGACAGATAGAGACAGATGGACAGATAGAGACAACTATGCAGGGAGAGACAGATAGACAGATAGAGACAGATGGACAGATATACAGATAGACAGATAGACAGATGGACAGATAGACAGATGGACAGATAGAGACAGATGGACAGATAGAGACAACTATGCAGGGAGAGACAGATAGACAGATAGAGACAGATGGACAGATATACAGATAGACAGATAGACAGATGGACAGATAGACAGATGGACAGATAGAGACAGATGGACAGATGGACAGATAGAGACAACTATGCAGGGAGAGACAGATAGACAGATAGAGACAACTATGCAGGGAGAGACAGATAGACAGATAGAGACAACCATATAGGAAGAGACAGATAGATACAGTAGATAGACAGCTAGAGACAGGTAGAGACAGATAGACAGATAGAGAGAGTGACAGATAGACAAATAGAGACATATGGACAGATAGACAGAAAGAGACAACTATGCAGAAATAGACAGATAGACAGGAAGAGACAGCTAAAGACAGATCCTTAATTATACACATTGTCTGGAAACTTTTCAAAAGAACACAGTCTGTCCTTTCAGTGTTGACAATTATTTTACAATTAACGTTTCTAGATGATGTCATCAATCTCTTGCATATTGGTTGAGTGATCATTAATTCACTTGCGTGAAACTTCGTGGTTGTGTCTGCACATGAACAGTAACTAGTTACATGTCATTTAAATTAATTACTATTCCTAAGAAAGTGTAGGAGTCGAAATCCAAATATTACGATGCGTTTTCATCAGAATATATATTAATTTAGGTAAAAAGCTCATATGTAGAAAAAAAACAGCTTGGTCTCTTACATTATTCTAAGAATGACAACGATAAATAAGTCACTTTGCAGGTAATAAGAACGCCATTCTTGGTCCTGCGTGTGATTTCTACGTCATGCACTGACTGCAGTGGAAAGGGTGCTCTACCCTAAACCTGGGAATATAACCCCTCACACCCTAACCCTGGGAATATAACCCCTAACCCGGGGAATATAGCCCCTAACATTGGGAATATAACCCAGAACCCTAACCCTCGGAATATAACCCTGGACCCTAACGCTGGGAATATAACCCCTCACACCCGAACCCTGGGAATATAACCCCTAACCTGGGGAAAATAACCCCTAACCTTGGGAATATAACCCCTAACCCTGGGAATATAACCCCTAACCTTGGGAATGTAACCCCTCACCCTAAGCCTAGGAATATTACCCCTCACTCTAAATCTGGGAATTTAACCCCTCACACCCTAACCCTGGGAATATAGCCCCTAACATTGGGAATATAACCCCATACCCTAACCCTGGGAATATAACCCTGAACCCTAACCCTGGAGAGGGAGGAGGACTTGGAACCAGTGGATGGATTTAGACATCTCTTGATTTTCTTTTAAGTTAAGTTAGACGTTTGTGATATCAGTGTTTTTATGTCATGTTGTTTATGAACACATTTGACTTATTTTACGGTTTTATTTCAGGGCCAACCTGATGTTGTTCCAAAACCTAACTGTGACTGTCCAGTGAACATTACTAATGACCTCCTAATTGCATCGGATAAAGGACTCATCTCTGTACTTGTCTTGTTAGACCTTAGTGCTGATAAAGGACTCATCTCTGTACTTGTCTTGTTAGACCTTAGAGCTGAGTTCGACACCATTGATCATGACATCCTATTACAAAGACTGGATCAGTCAATTGGCATTTCAGGTATCGCACTAAGTTGGTTTAAATCCTATTTATCAGATCCTGGATATGACATTAAACTATACCCTGTCCTGGACAAGACATAAACGGTCCTAGGGGGGTAGGGCTTGCACCCCGACCCCTTGAAACTCACCTTGCAACGAAAACCCGAAGAAAACAAATTAACCCGCTCCGGGGTAGCACTCCCGCCGCAGCCTGTCATCGTCGGGCTGCGCGACACATGAAGGCGATGGGGGTAAAGCTTGCCCTCAGGACCCTCATCGCCCGACTGGGGGGAAACCACGGAGCAACCGGGTTGGGTTGGATTCAGGGGTGCGTTGCCCGGGTGGTGCAGAGGTGTCGTCCGCAGGTCGGCGTTTCTCCCGGTTGAACCTGAAGCGGTCCGTCCGGGTGGGCACTTGGAACGTCCTGTCACTTCGGAATGCCGATCACCTGCCTCTGTTATCTTCGGAGCTGACCAGGTTGGGCATTGACATAGCTGCTCTCTCTGAGGTGAGGCGGCCTGGAAGTGGCGAGATCAGCGTGGATGGATACACCTACTACTGGTCTGGCCGCTCCGATGGCTACCATACCCAGGGAGTGGCTGTGGCCGTTGCCGATCGGTTGGCTCCGATGGTGGCGGAGGTCACTCCTGTCAATGAGCGTATCATGAGGCTGAGAATTACCCATTCCTTAGTGGTGATATCTCTGGTCTCTGTGTATGCTCCGACCGGGGTGAGTGATGTTTCCGTGAAGGAGGCATTCTACGCCAAACTCAATTTGGCAATTGATGGTTGTCCACGGAGGGACACCCTCCTTGTCCTGGGAGACTTCAATGCGTCGTCCGGTACTGACAGAGTTGGCTACGAAACATGTGTCGGTCCCCATGGCTCTGGGCTAAGGGATGAAAGCGCCTCTTTGCTCCTTGTATTTGCTAAAGGTCGAGGGCTTAGGATCACTAGATCTTGGTTTGAGCGTTCTAAGCTGGACTTGGTATTCAAACACTGGCACCGTGGCAAAGGAGATCGACCATGTTCTTGTGGATGGTCGTTGGAGACTGCTGCGGAACTGCAGAGTCTTTCGGAGTGCTCAGTTTCTCTGCACTGATCACAGGCTTGTCGTGGCGACTCTTGGGCTGCGACTCTTGGGCTGCGACTCTTGGGCTGCAACTCAAGTCCACAAGGTCATCGGCTTCCAGGCAAACTCGCTTGGATGTTGGTAGGCTCCGGGACGAGGGGGTAGCTGAGGAGTTTGCCCACAGGCTTGGGGACGGTCTTGGAGGGCTGGGTGCTTCGGGTGGCCCTGAGGAACAGTGGACGGCCTTCAAGACTAAAACTCTGGAAGTGGCGGCCGAGTGCCTTGGAGTTTCGTGTGGTTTGAGGAGGGGGTTTCTCTCTTCGGGGACGATGGGAATCATTGAGAGTCGCAGGGCTAGACTTGGCGGCAGAGCTGGTCTGTATCGGGAGCTAAAACGTGCAACTGTACGTGCTGTGAGGAATGACTAAGAGGCATATGTGCGAGGAATCTGTGAGACGGTCGAGGGTCATCTCTGGTCGAGCGACTCTCGCTCCGCCTTCAGAGGAATCTGTGCATTACGTGCCTCCAAACCTCTTCGCAGTACTGCGGTGAGAGCGGCTGATGGTGGACTCCTGTCGGAAGAGTCTGAGGTCAGAGCCCGCTGGGCCGAATACTTTGAGCGTCTTTACCAGGCGGACGCTCCGTCTCGTGGATTGGACGATATGGATGCTGTGCCTCTGCCTGCGGACCCCCCGATCGACTGTGCGCCACCTTCGCTTGCTGAAACGCGAGCTGTGGTCAAGCAGTTGAAAGGGGGTAAGGCGGCTGGAGTGTGCGGTATCCATTCTGAATTCCTCAGGGCTGGAGGTGATCCGGCACTTGTGTCCTTGCATGCAGTCCTGTGCTCTGTTTGGAATACGGAGATCTTCCCAACTGGAAGAGGGGCCTTGTAGTCCCTCTCTGGAAGGGGAAGGGTGATCGCCGGGATTGCAACAACTACATGGGTGTGACGCTGCTCTCTGTACCAGGCAAGGTTCTGTCGAGGATAATTCTGAACAGGATTCGCCAGCACCTGCTCGCGCACCAGCGCCCGGAGCAGTCTGGCTTTACACCCAAGAGATCAACGATCGACCGTATTCTAGCGCTTCGGGTCCTCACTGAGCGCCTGCGTGAGTTTCGGCGGGGCCTGCATGCAGCCTACGTTCATCTCCGTAAGGCGTTTGACTCGGTTAACCAGGTCACTTTGTGGCCGATCGTTGAGCTGCGCGGAGTTCCCCCAAAGCTGCTAACCCTGATATCCAATCTGTACTCCGGGGCTGTGAGCGTGGTGAGGTGTGGAGACACTATCTCTGACTTCTTCCCAGTAAATACTGGGGTTTGTCAGGGATGCGTCCTAGCACCCACACTGTTCAACGCATGCATGGACTGGATACTTGGGAGGATGTCGGTGGCAAGTGGCTGCGGGGTTTCGTTTGGTAATGACAGATTTTCAGATCTGGACTTTGCCGACGATGCAGTCATCTTCGCGGAGTCATTGGATGTTCTCACTGGGGCCCTTGTGTCGCTGGGTGAGGAGTCGGAAACGCTGGGACTGCGTATCTCCTGGATCAAGACCAAGGTTCAGGCATTCAATGATGTCTTGGATGCGGCTATCAAGTCTGTTCCTGTGTGTGGCGAGAATGTTGAGGTCACGGAGACATTCACTTACCTAGGCAGTGTTGTCCATGTCTCTACTGGATGCGATCAGGAAGTCAATCAACACCTGGGGAGTGATGGTTTCACTGGATGAGGGTGTGTGGCGTTCTCGGCATTTGTGCAAGAGGACAAAGGTCCGAGTCTTTAGGTCGCTGGTTTTGCTTGTCGTCCTCTATGGGTGTGAGACTTGGACGCTAACCAGTGACCTGAGGCGAAGACTGAACTCCTTTGGTACCATGTCTCTCCGAAGGATCCACGGGTATCGCTGGTCGGATTTTGTACCTAATAAGCGGTTACTCTGGGAGACTCGGATGAGGTATGTTACCTGCATTATACGAGAGCGCCAGCTGCGGCCCTACGGGGATGTGGCACGATTCCCTGAGGCTGACCCGGCCCACAGGATTCTCTCTTTGAGAGACCCTGTTGGGTGGAGGAGACCTAGGGGTCACCCATGTGCCTCGTGGCTTCGTCAGGTTGATCGTTACTTCGGTGGGATGGGGCTGGGACAAGTGTCCGCCTGGAGGATGGCCATACGGAGACCCCGGGAGTACCGTCGGAAGGTGGACGCAGCAACGCGCTGCCTTGACGCATACCCCATACCTGACCTGACCTGACCTGACCTATCAGATCGATCTCAATTTGTATTTGTAAACGATAAAGCCTCGATGACCGCCATCGTTAATCACGGATTACCATAAGGTTCTGAGCTTGGACCAATTTTATTTACCTTATATATGCTTCCCTTGGGCAACATTATCAGGAAACACTCCATAAACTTTGATTGTTATGCAGATGATACACAATTATATCTATCGATCAAACCAGAAGAGACCAACCAGCTCGTTAAAATTCAAGCATGTCTTAAAGACATAAAAACATGGATGACCTGCAACTTCCTGATGTTAAAGTCAGACAAAAATGAAGTTATTTTACTCGGCCCTGAAGACAAAAACTAAGAAAAGAGATCACATTACTCCTGTATTAGCTGCTCTGCACTGTCTCCCTGTAAAATCAAGAATCGCTTCTCCTCACCTACAAAGCCTTGATTGGTGATTTTTTTTCTTCTGTTTATTTCGTATAGCCCAATATCACAAATTACAAATTTGCCTCAGAGGGCTTTACAATCTGTATACGTACGACATCCCTGTCCCAGAACCTCACATTGGATCAGGAAAAACCCTTTCACAGGGAAAAAAGGGAAGAAACCTTCAGGAGAGCAACAGAAACCTTCAGGAGAGCAACATATTGGTGATGCACCATCATATCTTAAGGAGCTTGTAGTACCATATTGCCCCACTAGAGAGCTGCGCTCACTAAATGTGGGGCTACTTGTGGTTCCTAGAGTCCTAAAAGGTAGGATAGGAGCCAGAGCCTTCAGTTATCAAGCTCCTCTTTTATGGAACCAGCTTCCACTTTCCGTCCGGGAGGCAGACACAGTCACCTCATTTAAGAGTAGACTTAAGACTTTCCTCTTTAATAGTGATTATAGTTAGGGCTGAATCAGGTTTGCCCTGGTCCATTTTATTTTAAAGAAAGTGTTACATAGTCATCCAGTGGATAGGATTGATCCCTTTGGTGGGCTGGTTCTGGCCCATGTGTTTGGCATCCCTGCATTAGTTAGTAATATAGGTAGGTGAAGTTAAAAAAAGTGGCTCAATTTAAGGTTTTCATTTCCTTATCTCCTTTTCCTTACTAATGTTTAATAATGGCCTGATTATCTTAAGTTCTAAACTTGATTCACACGTAAAGTTACAGCTTCACACTGGACATCAATCAACATGAGATGCAGAATGTGTGAAATGAAGCCGTCTGTGTCTCTATAGGACGGAGTGTGTTGGCGATGCCCTTCCTGGAGGAAGATAATGCTCGAGCAGAGAGAGCTGGCCGCAGGAAGGTCAAGCCAAAGCCTTCATTCAAAACTACAGCTTCATCTTCACACACACACACACACACACACACACACACACACACACACACACACACACACACACACACACACACACACACACAGACAGTAATGTGTCCTTCTGTCCTGCAGGAGGAGGCTCTGTGCCCCTCTTCCAGCCCCACCAGGAGCCTCTTCTATCGGGCTCCGTTCAGCCCCCGCTCTTCTACAGCCAGAACCTCCAGCTTCAAGATGAGCCCCAGCAACCCCAAAACCATCTTCCCAGACCAGATTGGACCTCCCCAGCAGGACTCACCACTCAAGTCTCCACGCAGGTACATACACCTGGACACAGACTGCAGCAGAATCAGTAGAAGAATAAGTTCATAACTGTGTGTGTATATGTGTCAGGCTTAGTTTCAGTGGGATCTTCCGATCGACCCCCAGGCATTTAAACCAGCAACCCTTGTCCTCCCCCGTGAGCATGAAACTGTTCACCCGCAACAAGAGAGTCAAGGTCAGAGGTACGGAGTGTGTGTGTCTGTGCGTGTGTGTCTGTGTGTGCGTGTCTGTGTGTGTGTGTGTGTGTGTGTGTGTGTGTGTGGGTGTGCGTGTAGCCTGTTGGCAGTTTGTTTTATTTATAGATTATTGAATTAAAACTTGCATACACTCACTCATGCACACACACACACACACAAACTTACACACACACACACACACACACACACAGACTTACTCAAACACACAAACACACACACTCACAAACACACACACACAAACACACACACACACAAACACACACACTCACAAACACACACACACACACTTACTCAAACACACACACTAAGATAATGTTTAAATGTTCAGCTGTTTTCATCAAACAACAAACCAAACAAACCATCAGATGCTAAAAATACTTTCATAAAATAATGATATGACCTCCTTGAACAACACTGGCCTCACACACACACACACACTGAAGAAGAGTGTGTGGTGACAGGTGATCCTCTGACATCATCAGATCAACATTTAAAAACCGAGGAAGAGTCGAGCTGTACAATTGTAATTCGTCAGCAACAGAACATCCGGAACATCTGTGCCAGTAAACAGACCTGATATTAGAACTCATAAACCCACTGTGGGCCTTAAATAAACCAACTGAAACACAGAGGAGGTGCTTTTGTTGTTGTCATCCTCACACGCAGAGTGAAGTCCACTGTAAAACATGTCACGCTTTTTAACCTTGTGCCTCAATTTAAAAAAGTTACTCTGATGTGCAATGTCAAAAAACTCTCCTAAAATCATAAATATATTATTATTATTTTTCAGTTAAATCTTTTCCTGATACAATATTCATTTGTTTTCAGAATGTTAACCCTTTAGATGTCAGTTCACATGATTTCCTTATAAAACAAAAACATTTTCTATTTTCTGTAGAAGAACTGCTATGGGGAATTCTTTTTCCACAATTGATTTAAATGTCAATGATAATCACATTGATTTTGATGCATTTTATCAAACATGACAGTGCTCCATAATACAGCAGCAATGCCCCTGGTGAACAGCAGGAGAACAACAATGTATTTGCTTCTTAACGCAAACGTGAGAAAATTGCTCAATTTGATGGGAAAAGGTAAAAAAGAACAGTTTAGCAGTCGGGGCTCCGGGTTCAAAACCGGATATAATAGAATGCGACTTTATATTATGATGGCTTTGGGATCAAACAATGCCGTTTTAATGGGTTTCAATGTATGGGGACATTTTTATTCTTAGGGGTCTGAGTGTCTGTATTCTGGAAAGACTTATTATAGGAGCAGAGTTTAATTTGGAAAGACAACCTTGACAAAATGTATGAAATATGCATCAGGACACTTTCCTGTCCCCACAAACAAAAAGAAGGACACTGGGAAAAGAACAGACAGAAACAGTGGATTCTGGCATTAAAGCTCCCTGGATGTCTGAGGTTGGGTTCTGTCTCCGACTGGACAGGAACTGCTTCAGGGCGCTAAACACATCTAAAAGACCTGCACATGGACCAATATAACAACCTGTAACATGGACCAATATAACAGCCTGTAACATAGACCAATATAACAGCCTGTAACATGGACCAATATAACAGCCTGTAACATGGACCAATATAACAGCCCGTAACATGGACCAATATAACAGCCTGTAACATAGACCAATATAACAGCCTGTAACATGGACCAATATAACAGCCTGTAACATGGACCAATATAACAGCCCGTAACATGGACCAATATAACAGCCTGTAACATAGACCAATATAACAGCCTGTAACATGGACCAATATAACAGCCTGTAACATGGACCCATATAACAGCCTGTAACATAGACCAATATAACAGCCTGTAACATGGACCAATAGAACAGCCTGTAACATAGACCAATATAACAGCCTGTAACATTGACCAATATAACAGCCTGTAACATAGACCAATATAACAGTCTGTAACATGGACCAATATAACAACCTGTAACATGGACCAATATAACAACCTGTAACATGGACCAACATAACAGCCTGTAACATGGACCAATATAACAGCCTGTAACATTGACCAATATAACAGCCTGTAACATAGACCAACATAACAGCCTGTAACATGGACCAATATAACAGCCTGTAACATAGACCAACATAACAGCCTGTAACATGGACCAATATAACAGCCTGTAACATAGACCAATATAACAGCCTGTAACATGGACCAATATAACAGCCTGTAACATGGACACATATAACAGCCTGTAACATAGACCAATATAACAGCCTGTAACATGGACCAATATAATAGCCTGTAACATAGACCAATATAACAGCCTGTAACATAGACCAATATAACAGCCTGTAACATAGACCAATATAACAGCCTGTAACATGGACCAATATAACAGCCTGTAACATAGACCAATATAACAGCCTGTAACATGGACCAATAGAACAGCCTGTAACATAGACCAATATAACAGCCTGTAACATTGACCAATATAACAGCCTGTAACATAGACCAATAGAACAGCCTGTAACATAGACCAATATAACAGCCTATAACATTGACCAATATAACAGCCTGTAACATAGACCAATATAACAGTCTGTAACATGGACCAATATAACAGCCTGTAACATGGACCAATATAACAACCTGTAACATGGACCAATATAACAGCCTGTAACATGGACCAATATAACAGCCTGTAACATAGACCAATATAACAGCCTGTAACATGTAAAATGGACCAATATAACAGCCTGTAACATGGACCAATAGTAACATGGACCAATATAACAGCCTGTAACATAGACCAATATAACAGCCTGTAACATGGACCAATATAACAGCCTGTAACATGGACCAATATAACAGTCTGTAACATTGACCAATATAACAGCCTGTAACATAGACCAATATAACAGTCTGTAACATGGACCAATATAACAGCCTGTAACATTGACCAATATAACAGCCTGTAACATAGACCAATATTACAGCCTGTAACATGGACCAATATAACAGCCTGTAACATGGACCAATATAACAGCCTGTAACATGGACCAATAGTAACATGGACCAATATTACAGCCTGTAACATAGACCAATATAACAGCCTGTAACATAGACCAATATAACAGCCTGTAACATGGACCAATATAACAGTCTGTAACATTGACCAATATAACAGCCTGTAACATAGACCAATATAACAGTCTGTAACATGGACCAATATAACAGCCTGTAACATTGACCAATATAACAGCCTGTAACATAGATCAATATTACAGCCTGTAACATGGACCAATATAACAACCTGTAACATGGACCAATATAACAGCCTGTAACATGGACCAATAGTAACATGGACCAATATTACAGCCTGTAACATAGACCAATATAACAGTCTGTAACATAGACCAATATAAAAACAAGTGCGGAAGAAAAGGACAAAGGTTCAACAAAAATTACAGAAACAATAAAAAGTGTATTTTTTGCAGTGTAGAGAGGAAAGGGAGGTGTGGCTAAAACTCTGCTGGGCTGAAACATTCAGAGGACCTTTTTCTGTCTCTCTGTCCTGACCTGATCAACTATCTGGATGTAGGACAAGTTTTGACTCCAGGATGAAAGAGGACGTTTCTCCTCTCGATGAACAACACTTTTATTTTCTTGTTTGCTGATTTTGAACTTTACTTGGATGTTGAATGAATTTTCTATTTAGATCAATTACATATTTAAATAGGTTTAGTTTATTTGTTTATTTGACTGATTTTGGTAGTTTATGTTCTTTTTATTTAGTGCTGTTTAAGGTTAATCATCTTTTGATTTAATTTAATTTATTTTGGTTTGTGACATTAAGTGATGGATTAATTCTTAGTTAAGCTTCATTACTTCATTCTTATTGGCTTCATCCCAGAAACATTTATATATTGATTCATTCTAAATTAGTGCAGTTAGGTTATTGCTTCACTTCATCAATTTTGTTGCAGCCAAATTGATTAGATGTGGTTTTGTTTTAAAAAGTGTAATTGATTCTTACATGTATTCTTACATGAGAAATGAGTTGTAAATTGAACTGACTCAGTCTTTTGTTAGGAAGCAACATCTGTTTGAGTCTATTCAAATGTAACGCAGCAGACACCTCCACTACTATTAATACCAGACCAATAAGGAGTGTATTCATCTAAGTAAGAGACGGTTTTATTGTGCATAAATGAAACTATTATTAAGTAAATGTTTTTTGTTTCACTTGGTTTTCCATGTTTTTTTATGAACTGATTTGATGGCGATGAAGCGCCTTAGCAGCCTGATGATGAAGAGGTGGAAGGAGAAAGAGAGGTGGATGGGGAGGAGGAAGACTGAACCGTATCGAGGAGGGGATGAGGAAGATGAGGAAGATGAGGAGGAAGAGGAGGAAGAGGAAGAGAGGCAAACAGACCGGAAAGACAGACAGACAGACACACAGATGCTGAGGAGGCAGTCTGAACCATGTGGACAAATGGAGGAAGAAGAAAAGATGGAGGAGAAGAAGAGTGAGAGTGGCAGGAAGAAAGAACTCAGAAAGTCAGAATCCTTCATGAAGCACGAGGCCAGGACAGACGGATGGCGACGGTGGAGAAGGAAAGACAGGAGGAAGTCTGCATCGTGGATCACGGTGGAGGACAGAGCAGATGGACAGATGGACAGGAAGCAGAAGGAGGCGGATAGAAGGCCAATGCGGCGGCGGTCGGAGCCTTGTGGAATCCTGTATGTCCAACTCCTTCCTCTGTCCAACAGGAAAAGGAGGGAGCTGCTGCAGAGACGGACGGGATGCAGGGCGTCCTGCAGTGAGGAGGGGGATGGACAGATGGACAGAAGACAAGGACACAACTTCAGAAAGATGACCAGAGGGAGGTCAGAACCTGTCGGGCCTCAAGACGACAGTGAGTGCTTTGCTTTGTGGTAGTAGTACTTGTGGTATATTCGTATATGTTTGGTCTGACAACAGTGAGTGCTTTGCTTTGTGGTAGTAGTACTTGTGGTATATTCGTATATGTTTGGTCTGACAACAGTGAGTGCTTTGTTTTGTGGTAGTAGTACTTGTGGTATATTCGTATATGTTTGGTCTGACAACAGTGAGTGCTTTGTTTTGTGGTAGTAGTACTTGTGGTATATTCGTATATGTTTGGTCTGACAACAGTGAGTGCTTTGTTTTGTGGTAGTAGTACTTGTGGTATATTCGTATATGTTTGGTCTGACAACAGTGAGGGCTTTGCTTTGTGGTAGTAGTACTTGTGGTATATTCGTATATGTTTGGTCCGACAACAGTGAGTGCTTTGCTTTGTGGTAGTAGTACTCGTGGTATATTTGCTTATGTTTGGTCTGGAATGAGGGACACTTTCACCCCTGTAGGTCTAAAACTTGCCTTCGCCCTATGTCAGCTGGGATAGGCTCCAGCGCCCCTGCGACCCTAATGAGGATAAGCGGTATTGAAAATGGATGGATGGAGGTCTAAAACTTTCAAATGTCCAAAAAGGATTTATACAAAGCTTTAAATGTTTGGAAAAACGTAGCCCTATAACCTTTATCCTAACCCATATTTTAACCATTGTGTTTTACAGGTTAGGATAGTGTGTGTTTACATTTGAATATACAAAAGTTTTAACATATCCTTTTGTTTCATTCACACAATCAGTCACAGTGGCAGACTCCGGCCGTCTGAAGGGCAGGGGTGAAACAATATACAATGGGCACCAGGTGTATTAGGGTCACACTTTCTCCACTGAAGGGCATTCTGCACTCTTCATCCTTCTATTTCTACCATAGGAGAAGATCAACTAAGGGGGGATGGAAGGAATAAAGACTGTGAGAGTCTGGAAATGTTTGGTTCCTTGAAAAGTGCTTTATCAGTTAGATTTTATACAACCAAAAGGTCGTGGGCAACACCTGTTGCAAGGGATGGACCCAAATGCAGACAGACACAGGGGGAACAGAGGGATGATCAATGACGTTTTTAAGTTTTACAAAAACAACTGACATACAGGGAACATACAGGGAAGCAGGGAACATACCGGGGAGCAGGGAACATACCGGGGAGCAGGAAACATACCGGGGAGCAGGAAACATACCGCGGAACATAACGGGAAGCAGGGAACATACCGGGGAGCAGGAAACATACCGGGGAGCAGGGAACATACCGGGGAGCAGGAAACATACCGGGGAGCAGGAAACATACCGGGGAGCAGGGAACAAACCGGGGAGCAGGAAACATACCGGGGAACGGAGGAGGGAACATACCGGAATCCTTAAGTATTTATCTCCAAGGACTTCTTGTAGCTTTGTAATCAATATATTTTCTAAAAAAGGTGTTCATCGTCCTGATAATTGAACCATTTGAGTTTCATAAACATCACAAACTGTGTATGAAAGACACTATCTAGGTGCATTATGGGAGATGTAGGACCCAGTGTTTTGGTCTAATAGTCATGATGTCTCCAGCTCTGCTGTTCTTAATCTGTTTCTGATAGAACAACTACTTTATGAGAGATAGTAACTGAAGGACCAGAAGAGAGAGCATTAATTAGATATATCTTTATTGAAGCACAGAGTATTAACTCTAATGTGTGTGTGTGTGTGTGTGTGACTGAGAGGGAGAGAGAGTCACTCCCCCCCTAATCTGTTAAAGTGCCGGTCTGCTTTTTAAATCTCACCACACGATGGAGAATTTCCTGAGATTAGTGTGTGTGTGTGTGTGTGTGTGTGTGTGAGAGAGTGTGCGTCAGTTATAGAGAGAGACAGAGAGATAGATTTTATTTAAAAAACAGCATGAAAGAACAACACATTGTTCCCATGACAAGAACAAGATATCACAACAGTGACTTCCTAATTTACTAAAAAGGAGCGTTAAATATTAAATTGTCTCCAGACACACAACATATCGCATCCATGTAGCACGCTTTTTGAATAAAATCCTCGATGTTGTTCATACTACCTGTCCTGTCCTGCCATCCACTCTGCTCCTCCTGCTGCGGTATATTGCCAACTTTGCCTCTCCTACCACCAGGTTGAGGAGCTGCCCCTTGGAGGTGTTAACTCCTAGGATAAAGGTGTTTTGAGATCATGTTTCACCAAACCTTCTCCAGAACAATGTGTAGGCGTACAGAGTCTTTTACAGTCATAACAACATTGAAACACAGTCTCCACAGCCTCGCAGAACGGACATAGATTAGAAACAGTGGGGTTAAGAACAGAGAAGCATTGACAGCGACAACACCATGTAAGATCCTCCACTAAAGGTCTCCAGTTATCTTTCTAATGGGAGGTTTGTAAAAAATCCTCCATCCTGATTTCACCCCAGAGTCCACCCCCAGTTTATGTCTCCACACTGTGTCCGCTCTCCTGTTCAGTCTGGTCTTATTTGTCAGTTTTACACACATTGTGTAGACAGCTTTCCCTTTAGCTGTGCAAAGGTTCACAAGTTGACAGTCCACCCCAATTACTAATGGACCAGAAACCCCCATTCAGGTCTGGAACAAAGCCCAGTTCCGGAAAGGGATCGGTTGAGTCAAGTATCTCCTCTCCTCTGCTGTACTCCTGCAGCATCTCGCCCTCCTCCTCAGTCAGCCTCTCGGTCCGTCTGCTCAGGATGCTCCTGCTATGCACTCCAGCCCGAGAAGAGACCTTTAGGTGGTTCCATGCAGGCCAGCTTGTGCCACAGAGCAAAAGCCACCAGGTTATTGATGACCGGCGTCATGCCTCTGTACGACATCTGTGGCTTCAGCCATTTCCATTTTGCCAATCTCCCTTCTATTTCTTCCACCACGCCCACCCAGTTCTTCTGTACAATATTTTTATTCCCAACATACACACCAAGATATTTAAGACCATCCTGTTTACCTCCATTAATCTTGAGTACACACTCAATGTCCTGGTAGAAAACCTTCATCATGGCTACGAGACCTGGGTTGAGGCCAAACCTCTCCAGAGTCTTCCAGACTAAACAGTGCTCAACCCGGTCAAAAGCCTTTTCCTGGTCTAGAGAAATGAGACCAGTTTTAATGCCCAGAGAACCAGAGATGTCCAAAATATGCTGAATTTAGGACACGTTGTCCAGAATGGACCTATCAGGCAGACAATAGGTCTGGTCTTGGTGGATCACTCCCTCAGTCTGTTGGCCAGCGCTTTGGACAGGATCTTATAGTCCGAACACAGAAAGGACACAGGACTCTTATATATCTCCTTTTTTAGATGAGAGTTATTACTGCTCTCCTCCAACTTAGAGGCAGCAACATGTCTTTAAAACTCTCATTAAAAACTGTGAAAAGATCTTCCCCCATTTCGCTTCAGAACTCCACAGGAATCCCATCAATACTCCCTTCTTCTCCAGGCCAATCTGCTACTATCTGGTCTGAGTTTGTTTCATCATTTAACTCTAAAGGTTTATTTAAAACACAAATACTGACACTCTGCTTCTTTGATGCCCCCCCCCCAGCATACAGCCTCTCCTCCCCACCCCCCCACTATCTACCCCGTCAGGAGGACGTGAATGCTTTCCGTTTGGAGACGTACCAGACAGAGCCAAAGCGTCTGGAGACCAGGAGGCTGCGTTCCTTCTCCTCCCCTCCCGACACCGGACAGCGCTCCCCCACCCCTTCCTGCTTCCAGCTTCTTGCTCTGGCTCCGCCTATTCCGGTTGGGAGGCTGGTGAGTACACCGTCTGCTGATCCTCCATGTATGTTGGCAGCTTGTTGTCGTTGCTGTGTTTCCTGATGATCCACATCCACACTAATAAATGTTATATGCAAAAATAATCTCCGTTTCCACAAGCGTTTCAGCAGCATCGTTTTTAAAATGATCTCGGTCCACACGGCAACCTTTGAAAACGCATATCACATGACTATTCACGTACACTGAACATGCACGTGACAGCAAGCATATTTTCTACACACTGCAGTTGGTTTAGTTGCAGAAAATACTGCGGAGGAAGAACGGCAATGGCGAAAAGAGGGACCAGAGATTTATTAGCTTGGATCGACGACAAGTACGAACTAATGCTGGTAGACCTAGCTGTTTTCTTCCGGAAAATAGTCACGGGTCGTGATGAATCAGAGAAGGACACGTTGTGACTGCTAAGACCCAATCAAGTAGCAAACGCGGGTGTATGCGTCAACACCAGTGTTTCCAAACTTATGGACTATGGGAGGACCTCCAAATGCTCAATGTCAATGCCACATGCAAGAACAAGGTGGAGGGTGTGGCCAAAGCAGTGAGTGGGTTTCTGTACTCTCTGACAGAAGCCAATCGAGTCCAACAATGGGATAAATGCAGCACTAAGGTAATCATTATCAACATCCACATGAATATTAAAATTGCCTACAATAATAACCTGATCAGTTTTAAGGACTAAACTTGATATAAACTCTGAACATTTAGATATAAACTCTGAATATGGACCTGGTGGCCGGTACAGTATAACAAATAGAATTGGCTGTAATGTTTTCCAGGTTGAATGTGAAAGACTAAGAACAAGGCTTTCAAATGAGTTTCAAATGAGTTTATCAATAGGCTTGAGTCAAAGATGGCTGCTACTCCACCTCCTCGGCCGGTGCATCGAGGAATGAGTATTAATATGACTTGGAGGAGTTGATTCATTTAGGCTGACATATTCTTCATGACTCAGTCAAGTTTCAGTAAGACAGAATAAATCAATGTGATTGTCTGATATTAAATCAGTTAGTAATACAGCTTTAGATGACAGAGATCTAATATTTAGGAGCCCACATTTAATTCTCCTGTTTTGTTGCACTGCTGAAATAGTGGTGTTAACCTTTATGAGGTTATTTTGCATGACTTTTATTTAATTAATTTAAGTGGCCGTGGGACAGACACAGTCTCTATAGTGTTGAGGTTAAAGGTGGGTAACTGCCCGAATGGAAGTGCAGAGAAGGGTGTAAGACTAAAACTATATACTATACTAAAAAAATATATCTTCTTTCACACTGATTTTGTAGAGAAATTTGATCAGAAACAAGTTAAAATATTTATGTAATTCTCAAATTTGTATCACATATTGGTAAACAGCAGAGTTGGAAAGTAGCTATAAACATGTACTCAAGTACTGCACTACATGTCAGAGGGAAATATTGTACTTTTCACTGCACTCCATTAATCTGACCGTTTTTGTCACTTTACAGAGTCAGAATATAAATCCAAATATATTCAAGTAATACATTATGATGTAGTAATCCAAATAAAGACAAGAGTATTTTGATCCAATCGGGTAATTCACAAGTTACCCCGGCTTTATATAATAAGCTCCACCTTTAGCAGCTGCAACATTACAATAATTTACAATAATCCGTTGTAATAATCTGATATATTCCTATGCTATAGTATTGTAATATTATTGTACTTTTGATACTTTTAGTTTATGTTGATGCTTCTATTTTTTAAATAAACATCTGTATGCATTAATTTTAATTGTACCAGAGTAGTTCTACACTGTGGTATAACTACATTTACTTGTAGCCTACACAAGTATTTCTACACTGTGGTATAACTACTTTTACATCGGTAGAACAAATCTGAATCCTTCATCCAAACAGCACTTTGTCACTTGTCTGCTTTTGTTGTGAAACATCGAATCGAAAGTGCAGCGTGTTTGTATGCTTTTGTTGTGAAACATCAAACCGGATGTGCAGCATGTTTGTATGCTTTTGTTGTGAAACATCAAACCGGAAGTGCAGCATGTTTGTACGCTTTTTTTGTGTAACATCCAACCGGAAGTGCAGCATGTTTGTATGCTTTTGTTGTGAAACATTGAACCAGAAGTGCAGCGTGTTTGTATGCTTTTGTTATGAAACATCAAACCGGAAGTGCATTGTGTTTGTATGCTTTTGTTATGAAACATCAAACCGGAAGTGCAGGGTGTCTTCAGTTCTGTTCGAACGGACGGGCGCACAGCGGCGATCTTTACAGAGAGAACATGACCGCTTCTCGGTAGATCGGTCCTTCCAACCGGGACAGAAACACAAGATGGAGCCGTGAGGATCTTATTATATAACATACATTTAAGATATATATATAATATATATATAAGACCCGGAGAGGAAGATGGAGTCGTGAGCATCTTATTTAAAGACCCGGAGGAGAGAAAAGAGAACGGAGACTGTCAAGTAGGTGTTCGTTTACACAAAATGTACCTTTTTATCAGAAGCATCACTGTCACTTCATGATGATAATGATAACTAGTAAATGTAATGATCAGCTACTGTAATATAACCAGAGACCTGAGGACCAGATACACTGTATAGTAGATACACAGAGACCTGATGACCAGATACACTGTATAGTAGATAACCAGAGACCTGATGACCAGATACACTGTATAGTAGATAACCAGAGACCTGATGACCAGATACACTGTATAGTAGATAACCAGAGACCTGAGGACCAGATACACTGTATAGTAGATACACAGATACCTGAGGACCAGATACACTGTATAGTAGATACACAGAGACCTGATGACCAGATACACTGTATAGTAGATACACAGATACCTGAGGACCAGATACACTGTATAGTAGATACACAGATACCTGAGGACCAGATACACTGTATAGTAGATACACAGAGACCTGATGACCAGATACACTGTATAGTAGATACACAGATACCTGAGGACCAGATACACTGTATAGTAGATACACAGATACCTGAGGACCAGATACACTGTATAGTAGATACACAGATACCTGAGGACCAGATACACTGTATAGTAGATACACAGATACCTGAGGACCAGATACACTGTATAGTAGATACACAGATACCTGAGGACCAGATACACTGTATAGTAGATACACAGATACCTGAGGACCAGATACACTGTATAGTAGATACACAGATACCTGAGGACCAGATACACTGTATAGTAGATACACAGATACCTGAGGACCAGATACACTGTATAGTAGATACACAGATACCTGAGGACCAGATAAACTCTATAATAAACCAGAGACCTGATGACCACATATACTGTGGTCATCAGCTAAAAGGCTCCAAAGGCCATTCATTTCATGTGCTCCAGTTAACTAACCCCTAACCTGTTCTGAAATAATCCGGTAACAAGTAGTATGGAAACTTCCCCAGCCAAACAATACCTGAAATTAATCCTTTTTTGTGCCCAGATCAGTGGTTCTCAAACTGTGGGGCGCACCCCTCAAGTGGGGCGCCGAGGTATTACAGGTGGGGCGCGGGGGCAGTGCGGAGAACTTCACATATTACAAAAGTACGCATCAATGTTTACGTTGCGGTTACGGCGTTAACAGGTTAGGCTTGCGCATGCGCGATGTCCAAGATCCTTTGCAACTCACGTGTAGCTTAGTAGCTTAGCACAATGAAGAGACATTTGTCAGGAGGGAAAATAAAATTAACCGCAGGCGAAGCAGATGAGGAGAGACCAGTCTGTGTTTCATGTCTGAAAACTCTGGCAGTGGACAGTATGAAGACACTTGAGACATTACACCCCATTCACTTCAATAAGCCACTGTAGTTCTTTCAGAGGAAACTTGGTGAATACCTTATGCAGGCAAATCACTTTGTAAAAGTGGCATCAGCTGATGAGCTCTTCAGGCTTCTGAGCAGTTACCTGACAGAACACGGGCTGAAATGGCAGAGTTGTGGGTTTCTGCACAGATGGTGCGCAGACCATGGCAGGGAAAAGGAAGGGCTTGCAGGCGCTGATCAACAGTGTCTCTCCATATGTGCAATGGCCACACTGTCATACACAGAGAGGCGCTCGCAGCCAGACAGATGAGCCATGAACTACATGAGGTTTTGAGGAAAAGGGTTGTCGCGAGTCTTTGAGCTCAGAGAAGAAAGCCGTCATATGCATGACATATGTCATACAGGACATTACAATACAATTGAAATTGTACACATATTATCCATATATTCTGCAAAGAGGAGGTGGACTCAGTTCATCATTTATTTTATATTTGTAACGTTACACATGCATATACTTTTTGGAGTCAAATGTATTAGTTCGATTATAATTATTAGTTTGCAGGCAAGTTTACTGATGAATAATTTCTAATGAAATTGGCCTATCAGTGACATATTTGGAAAGCTAAATGAATTCAATCTTCATATTCAAGGCAGAGACAAGCACCTTCCTCAGCTGGCAGACAAGATCAGCGGTTTCATTCGGAAGCTGGAGATGTGGTTCAGGCGACTCGATGGGAATATTGATTCTTTTGGGAATCTGAGTAAATTTGAACTAATACTGATACAACTTGATGGCTTACACATATCTGCACTAATTTTGTTTTGCAAAGATATTCAGTGTAAAACTCTTTATTGCCAAATATATTTAGTTTTTCACAGGTTGCACTTATTGTTATTATCTTGAAAAGATATTCAGTGCCAAACATGTTAATTGCAGCCACAATAAGCTATTTGCCAAATAGTTGTTCTTTTATGTGATTGCACTTTTTATTTGTTTTTGTCTGATGGAGCAATCTGGTTTAATTAAAAGTGATTGCAATTTCTTTATTCTATTATTTGAAAAAGCACAGGTTTGACAAAAGTTGTTATTTCAATAAAAATTCTGCATGGACCATTTAGTTACAATTTTGTTGGGGCACGAACATTTTTCTGCCTCCAAGTGGGGCACGACAGAAAAAGTTTGGGAACCACTGGCCTAGATCAAGAAGAAATGTCATTTGTTTGGTTTTGCTCACAGCCAATCACCGCACGCTTACTTGTATTTATTGCCACATGTGATTGGCCCCTGACAGCAGCAGCCTTAACCCATACAGTCGGTGGAGGGAAGGAATTGAGCGTTTGAAAGTACTTGGCTTTACTACACACCTGTGGCTGATAAAAGATATGCATTAAATGCTGAAGGATTATTTTTTATGCAAGTATTTGTGTAGAAAATCATTGGGACGGGTGGTTTTTACTCACATGATGGGTATCTAATAAAGCAGACAACAAGAGGAGAGGATGGTAATACATTTGAAACAAAGCATGTCAAGTCTGTCTCACAAATAAGGTAAACGTTTATGATGTAAAGATGAGTTATGGAGGGAACTGTTGTTTGTAGCTGGGATCAGGTGAAGACTGACAGTGTTTGTGTTGTTTGTTGTTGGCAGGTTGCAGACAGCATGTTGGAGCAGCCAGACCCCGATGATGCCGGTAAGACTGTAAACTGCTATATAATATTTACACTCACCAGTTCACAGATTGTTCTTCAGTAATTTCCTCAAACAGCTGTTTATCAAACAATTAGTGCGTTTGTTGTGGACTATTTTCTGCAGTGGATCAATCCACATTTGTGGCAGCAGGACAGTGTTTGTGAAACTGTCTACCTCTGTCATTGTTCTGCCTGCAGAGTTCATGCTGTTCCTGCGGTTAATTAATGTTGTATGAATGTTAGTTTGTCCTGATGGGCAGGTCCGATGCATGGTAACTCTTCCCATCATGGTAGCTCCTCCCATCAGTGTATGGATGTGTGTGAATGTGTGTATGATGACGTGTAGAGTTTAAGAGCTTTGAGTGGTCTCAAGACTAGTCAAGAGATGTACAAGTACAGTTCATTTACCATGGATGAATGATTAAAAAAAAATACACTACAGTGTGGGTGTTCATGGTAATGAAGGAACATATCACCCAGGTCAACAGTGATGTGTTTCTAATGGAGCTCAATGGCACAGAGAAGAAGTAATATGATGTGATGAAAACACAATACTTGTTCATTGATAGTCACTGAGTTATAACATGAAGAAAAATCAAGCTGCTCTCATACAGCATTTATAGCAAAAAGATGTATGCATTTTAAATCGTAGATATGTAATCCATGTAATCATGAACCAGGAAGTATAAAGACTGCTAAAAGCTACTACAGGGAGGAAGTGGAGGTGGATGGATCAAAATAATTAATTCACTAACAAAGATCACGCTAATAACGATATGGATTTCGAATGGTTTATTGCGGGAAGGTTAGGTTTGGAAGTGGAAAAGGGTTCAAGGGAGGAAGGGATGTAGGAATGTAGGGATGGAGGGATGGAGGGATGAAGGAATGAGAAGGGTAGAGGGGGTCATGGAAAGAAAGTTGGACGGAGCCGCTGGTGTCCCGGGGCTGGTGGGAACGGTTGGAGTGGAGACTTGTGAGTGGGGGGCCGAGTGGGGGCCGTCTCTTCAGTAGCTCTGGCAGTGCAGAGTCCCCAAGAGATGGCTTAATGGAGTAGAGTGCCGGTGAGCATTTCTGATGTTGTTCAAGTTGGAGCGGTTTGAGGAGAAGTAAGCGGGGGAAGACCACCGGCCATCATCTTGATGATGTGGTCTGGGATTCCTTGACTCCGATGCGGAATGAATGGTAGTGGAACCAGGAACGTGTGGACCCCTTGCCCATCTCTGTGATGAAATGGGGTCTTGCTGAGAGGTTCAGCTGACTGATCTCAAGCTTAAGTAGTCACGGCTGGGTTCCTATAGATTTAGGTACGAGTTCAATTCAATTCAGTTTATTTTGCCTCAGAGGGCTTTACAATCTGTACACATACGACATCCCTGTCCCAGGACCTCACATCAGATCAGGAAAAACTCCCCCAAAAAAACAGAAAAAAACTTTCACAGGGAAAAAAGGGAAGAACCCTTCAGGAGAGCAACAGCGGAGGATCCCTCTCCCCGGATGGACAGAAGCAATAGATGTCATGTGACCAGATGAACAGTGTTACAGAGTTACAACACATTCTATGAATATTATGAGTCTAGTCGGAAGAGGTAGATGGGAGAGGTGGACCGTGTTGGTTGGTCTTGCTCCGCAGGAGGCCGAAGAAAAACAGCAAGAACATGGACTCTAATACTTTGTTTTGGTAGCCTGAGTAGTGTGTATGGATGCAGCAGGTGAGGTCTGAAGTGAGGCGCAAACGTTTAGATGTGGAATGCGATTCAGCTTTATGGAAACCTTTGAGTAGCATGACTATGTGTGAGTGGGCCGAGGCTGGACACAGAGCCCCAAATGACTTATTTTCTCTCCGTTTCTTTTTAGTAGTGGGGTTAAGACACGTTCAATGCATATGATAATCCTAACCCTAACCCATAAATTATTCATTAGAGTAGTAAGCAGAATAATGATGGACAGTTAAGACTAATAATAATAACAGCAGCTTAGGATATGGTAGAATAATGATAGTAAAGGTAGCAATGGTATTGGCAATGGTATTGGCAATAGTAATAGCGATTCGACTACTAATAATAATGAAAGTAGTGGTGGATGTTGGGCAGGACCACGGTCCAGATATAATCGCAAACCAGGAAAACCTGTGGGGCGAGAAAGCACAAAGAGGGTATCAAGCAAAGTTAGTAATGTGTGCATTAGTGGGAAATTGAATTCATATGGGTGGGATAAGAGGTGTTGGATGAAGGGATTGGTGTTGCGTGTCGAAGTAATGAGGAATGTAGAGATGGGGGTTGAGGGATCAAGAGATAGGGGATTCGAGGAATGAAGAAATTAAGAAATGGGGGCAGAGAGATGAAGGGATGAAGGGTACGGGATGGGGTTGAGGGATGATTGGATGAAGGGATGTAGAGATGGAAGTCGAGGAAAGCCGTGGAACCGCAGTCGATGGGGGTCGGAAGCTGGTGCCTATGGGCTAAATTTCTTGCACGAGGAACAGAAAGTGAGTTAGTGGTCAAGTTTTGCGACCTAGGATGGGAGGATCGAATGCCGAACTGAGCTGAAACAAAAGTGGGCCTCTGCGTGAACTGCATAATGTCGAGACAAAGCTGTTGACTGAATAGATTGCGATGGTCTTGGACCGTACGTGCCCCCCTAAAAATAGTGGAGAGGGCTGCGTCTATGATTAGCATTTCTTTATGTATTTTATTGCCTATTTATTTATTTTTTGATAAAGGAGGAATGCCGAGTTCCTGCAGTGTGGAACTGTGTAAACTGGGACTGAGGAAAGGCAGCGTGACAGTGAGGAAGTCATATAAGAGATGGATGACATATGGGGGTGTATGGACATTTGTCAGGGATCCGGATAAGCGATCAGAAATGTTCGGGCTGCTCTTGTGCCCGAAGGACTGATGCATTGTAAAGTAGTACGCTCTCTTCCGGTGGAAACCAAAAGATAGGCGGGTTGGGGGGCGAAGGACTTTGAAGGAACTGGGACTCTTGGCCTGCGAGGCGGATGGGGGACGTGGTGTGATCTCCAACTGCCAGTAACCTCGGTGTGACACTTGACAGTCAACTCTCCCTGACTGCCAACATTACCGCAACAACACGCTCCTGTAGGTACATGCTGTACAACATCAGGAGAATACGACCCCTTCTCACTCAGAAGTGCAACAACAACCTCTCCAGTGCATCTGAGCTGTGAGTCCACTGACTTCTGGGACTTCCTGTATCTTGCTGAGTATATAAAGAGGTTTCTCTGCTATATTACTACTGTATCTGCTGTATTTAGGTATACTAGAATGCTAGTCTGTACTGTCTTTCTAATTTGAACATTTTGAACTGTGATTTCTTGCTTTTTTACACAAGTGACTGAAAAGGCAACAAAACCAGCTAGGATTTAAGGGACTAACCACTGGGGACTAAACTATATTCTACTTTCTACCTTATTCCCCTGTCTCCCAATCAAGTTCTTACCTTGATAACCTCTGCCCGCCCAACCACCTGCCCCCTTGACCCCATCCCGTCTCACATTCTCCAGTCTATTGTTTCCGACCTTCTTCCCTTTCTCACCCATCTTATTAACACCTCTCTCTCAACCGGCTGTTTCCCTAACACTCTGAAGGAGGCAAGAGTCAACCCTCTCCTGAAGAAACTCACTCTCGACCCTTCTGAAGTCAACAACTACAGACCTGTCTCTCTCCTCCCCTTCCTTTCCAAAACTCTACGGCGAGCTATTTCTAACCAAGTATCCTCCTATCTCCACAGTAACAACCTTCTTGACCCTCACCAATCTGGATTCAAGACAGGCCACTCAACAGAGACTGCCCTCCTTGCTGTCTCTGAGCAGCTTCACACTGCTAGAGCAGCCTCTCTCTCCTCTGTCCTTATCCTTCTAGACCTTTCCGCTGCCTTTGACACAGTGAACCACCAGATCCTCATGTCCTCCCTCCAGGACCTGGTATCTCAGGCACCGCGCTCTTACTCTTCTCATCCTACCTCACCGACCGCACTTACCGGGTAACCTGGAGAGGATCTGTGTCTGAGCCTTGTCCTCTCACTACTGGGGTCCCTCAGGGCTCAGTCCTTGGTCCACTTCTCTTCTCTCTGTACACCAACTCTCTCGGCTGTCATTCGCTCGCATGGCTTCTCCTACTACAGCTACACTGGCGACACCCAATTGATCCTCTCGTTTACCCAATCTGAAACACAGGTAGCAGCACAAATCTCTGCCTGTCTAACTGACATCTCTCAGTGGATGTCCGCACACCACCTGAAAATTAACCCGGACAAGACGGAACTTCTCTTCCTTCAAGGAAAAGGCTCTCCCACCCACGACCTGACTATTACCTTCAACAACTCAGTGTTGGCTCTGACTCAGACTACCAGGAACCTCGGTGTGACACTTGACAGTCAACTCTCCCTGACTGCCAACATTACCGCAACAACACGCTCCTGTAAGTACATGCTGTACAACATCAGGAGAATACGACCTCTTCTCACTCAGAAGGCGGCACAGGTTCTGGTCCAGGCTCTGATCATCTCACGGCTAGACTACTGTAACTCCCTCCTGGCAGGTCTACCTGCTAATGTCATTTGACCACTACAGCTCATCCAGAATGCAGCTGCTCGACTGGTCTTTAACCTCCCGAAATTTACCCACACTACTCCGCTCCTCCACGACCTTCACTGGTTACCGGTAGCCGCCCGCATCCGCTTCAAAACATTGGTACATGCGTACCGTGCTGCGAACAGATCGGGTCAAGTCTACATCCAGGACATGGTAAAACCGTACACCCCAGCTCGTTCACTTCACTCGGCTTCTGCCAATCGGCTCGTAGCTCCGTCACTGCGAGCTAAACGCTCAACAAAGTCACGACTGTTTGCTGTCCTGGCTCCTCATTGGTGGAATGAGCTCCCAATTGAGATCAGCAGAAAGTCTCTACATCTTCCGTCGCAAACTAAAAACACATCTTTTTCGATTATACCTTAAATAGGGAAGGTAGCGCCGTGGTAGCACTTTAGTAGCACTTATATGGCTCTTACTGATAGCCCTTTGTAGTTTAACTTAATTGAAGAAATTGTACTTTCTCGATTCTTGTTGTTCTGAGTTGTACTCATGGTTTGATGCACTTATTGTAAGTCGCTTTGGATAAAAGCGTCAGCTAAATGACATGTAATGTAATTATTATGTACGAAGTGGTTGGCTTGTTTAAAAGAAGCTGAGATAAAAACAGGAAGGGCTGTGGGTATGGTATCCTAGGCATGGTGGTAAGATGGGATGGTGCAGCATGAGCTCGCAATTCGGGGAAAGATCAAGCTGCGAAAACCTGACGATATATATCTTGGGGTCTCGGTTCCACGATATGTTCCTGATTGGGCTGTTGCAAGCGACCGGTGTCTCCAGATGAGGCTCCAAGGAGGCTTGGCAAATGACGTTGCGCTGCAGGGGGAAAGAGTAGGTAAATATGACTGTTGTGAGTTCCTTGTACTATATGGGAAGTGACTGTTTGAGTGCATAGCATCCAAGAGCGGTTATCAATTTTCTGAGGATGTGGGGATTGTGTGTAAATGGGTATGTTAATTGAGAAAGGTCGATTTAGTTACTGGCGAGAATCTGTTGCCTGAGCGTGTGACGCAGTTGGTTAGGGGTGGTCGAGCGGATACGACTGGGCACGCTGGAGGTAATGCGGTGACTAAAGTGAGACTGGTAGGTGGAAAATAAGTTCTAAGGACGTTGGAACTGGCTGCTGACGAAGGTGTGAGAAAAAAGAAATGATGATGGTGGTGATGATGATGATGATGATGATGACATATTTCCTGTTTCCTCCACAGCTTCAGAAGAGTCAGAGCGAGACATCTACATGCGCTTCATGAAGTGTCACAAGTGTTATGACATCATCCCGACCAGCTCCAAACTGGTGGTGTTTGACACCACACTGCAGGTGAGACAGGCAGACAGACAGACAGACAGACAAGCAGACAGACAGACAGGCAGAGGGACGGACGGACGGACAGACAGAGAGACAGACAAGCAGACAGACAGGCAGACAGACAGGCAGAGGGACAGATGGACGGACAGACAGAGAGATAAATGGACAGAGAGAGAGGAAAATGAGTGTCAGAGTTAGTTAGTTAATTAATTAATTGCAATGGTCGACTGATTATTATTGTTGGTATTTGTGTTTCAGGTGAAAAAAGCATTCTTTGCTCTGGTGGCCAACGGAGTGAGAGCTGCTCCACTATGGGAGAGTAAGAAACAGGGCTTTGTAGGTAAATCATGAATCTCTATGTAGACATCATGAATCTCTGTGTAGACATCATGAATATCTGTGTGTAGACATCATAAATCTCTGTGTAGAAATCATGAATCTCTGTGTAGACATCATAAATCTCTGTGTAGAAATCATGAATCTCTGTGTGTAGACATCATAAATCTCTGTGTAGAAATCATGAATCTCTGTGTAGACATCATAAATCTCTGTGTAGAAATCATGAATCTCTGTGTAGACATCATAAATCTCTGTGTAGAAATCATGAATCTCTGTGTAGACATCATAAATCTCTGTGTAGAAATCATGAATATCTGTGTGTAGACATCATAAATCTCTGTGTAGAAATCATGAATCTCTGTGTGTAGACATCATAAATCTCTGTGTAGAAATCATGAATCTCTGTGTGTAGACATCATAAATCTCTGTGTAGAAATCATGAATCTCTGTGTGTAGACATCATAAATCTCTGTGTAGAAATCATGAATCTCTGTGTGTAGACATCATAAATCTCTGTGTAGAAATCATGAATCTCTGTGTAGACATCATGAATCTCTGTGTGTAGACATCATGAATCTCTGTGTAGAAATCATGAATCTCTGTGTGTAGACATCATAAATCTCTGTGTAGACATCATGAATCTCTGTGTAGACATCATGAATCTCTGTGTGTAGACATCATAAATCTCTGTGTAGACATCATGAATCTCTGTGTAGACATCATGAATCTCTGTGTGTGTAGACATCATAAATCTGTGTGTAGACATCATGCATCTATGTGTAGACATCATAAATCTCTGTGTAGAAATCATGAATCTCTGTGTAGACATCATGAATCTCTGTGTGTAGACATCATGAATCTCTGTGTAGACATCATGAATCTCTGTGTGTGTAGACATCATAAATCTGTGTGTAGACATCATAAATCTGTGTGTAGACATCATGCATCTCTGTGTAGACATCATGAATCTCTGTGTAGACATCATGAATCTCTGTGTAGACATCATGAATCTCTGTGTAGACATCATGAATCTCTGTGTGTAGACATCACGAATCTGTGTGTAGACATCATGAATCTGTGTGTGTAGACATCATGAATATATGTGTGTAGACATCATGAATCTGTGTGTAGACATCATGAATCTGTGTGTGTAGACATCATGAATCTCTGTGTAGACATCATGAATCTCTGTGTATTTCAGGAATGTTGACCATCACAGACTTCATCAACATCTTGACCAGATACTATAAGTCCCCCATGGTAACATACACATGCACGCACACTCACACAGACACACACACACACACACACACACACACACACACACACTCTCTCTCTCTGATACAATTATACATACTCTCTGATAGAATGCATGTTGTTCTCTTTGGATAGGGCAAGGCTAGCTGTTTCCACCTGTTTCAAGTCTTTATGCTAAGCTAAGCTAGCCATCTTTAGCTCTATATTTAGTGGACAGGCATGAAAGTGGAAGTAATCTGAAAACTTGATTCTCAGTGAGGAAGAAAAGAAGAAGAGTTCAGTCAGAGAAATGATCCAGAGTCATGCGTTCTTGTCTGTACTTGTGGACTTGTGAAACGTCATCAGTCGCGGCCCAAGTACTTGTTCCAATTCAAAGTCTGTAAGTTTGATGCTGACGGGCTGCTGACTGCTCGGCGCAGGATGGAGTTTGGTTTTTACAGACTCACAAAAAACAACGAAATCTTTGTGAACTTTTGGGCTCTGAAGGATGTCCTGTGTTCAGTCAAAGGTGAAGCTCTGGTTCTGTGTTCAGTAAGAGATGAAGCTCTGGTTCTGTGTTCAGTAAGAGATGAAGCTCTGGTTCTGTGTTCAGTAAGAGATGAAGCTCTGGTTCTGTGTTCAGTTAAAGATGAAGCTCTGGTTATATGTTCAGTAAGAGATGAAGCTCTGGTTCTGTGTTCAGTTAAAGATGAAGCTCTGGTTATATGTTCAGTAAGAGATGAAGCTCTGGTTCTGTGTTCAGTAAGAGATGAAGCTCTGGTTCTGTGTTCAGTTAGAGATGAAGCTCTGGTTCTATGTTCAGTAAGAGATGAAGCTCTGGTTCTGTGTTCAGTCAGAGATGAAGCTCTGGTTATATGTTCAGTTAGAGATGAAGCTCTGGTTCTGTGTTCAGTTGGAGTTGAAGCTCTGGTTCTGTGTTCAGTTAAAGATGAAGCTCTGGTTCTGTGTTCAGTCAGAGATGAAGCTCTGGTTCTGTGTTCAGTTAAAGATGAAGCTCTGGTTATATGTTCAGTAAGAGATGAAGCTCTGGTTCTGTGTTCAGTAAGAGATGAAGCTCTGGTTCTGTGTTCAGTAAGAGATGAAGCTCTGGTTCTGTGTTCAGTAAGAGATGAAGCTCTGGTTCTGTGTTCAGTAAGAGATGAAGCTCTGGTTCTGTGTTCAGTAAGAGATGAAGCTCTGGTTCTGTGTTCAGTAAGAGATGAAGCTCTGGTTCTGTGTTCAGTTAGAGATGAAGCTCTGGTTCTGTGTTCAGTTAGAGATGAAGCTTTGGTTCTGTGTTCAGTAAGAGATGAAGCTCTGGTTCTGTGTTCAGTTAAAGATGAAGCTCTGGTTATATGTTCAGTTAGAGATGAAGCTCTGGTTCTGTGTTCAGTCAGAGTTGAAGCTCTGGTTCTATGTTCAGTTGGAGATGAAGCTCTGGTTCTGTGTTCAGTTGGAGTTGAAGCTCTGGTTCTGTGTTCAGTTAAAGATGAAGCTCTGGTTATATGTTCAGTTGGAGATGAAGCTCTGGTTCTGT